>NW_027617137.1:0-75000 GCF_964187855.1 Myxine glutinosa
CTTGAAATTGGTTTCCGTCAGTTTCAAGCAGAATGGCTTGTCCGATTAAATCCATTTTTGCAGTGTGTGTTGGGGTTGACTAGAGGAAGGTTCCTTTCGAAATTGGGCGCGCTGCGATTTTCAATATGGCCGCCACGGCAGCCATCTGATATTGGTTTCCGTCAATTTCAAGGAGAACGGCTTGTCTGATTAAATCCATTTTTGCAGTGTGTGTTGGGGTTGAGTAGAGGAAGGTTGATGGGCGCGCTGCGATTTTCAATATGGCCACCACGGCAGCCATCTTGAAATTGGTTTCCACCATGCATGGGCTGAGGGGTTACGCCCGCTTTGCGGTGCTATTTATTTCATTTATGTTCCTCACAATTCTGTCTCTCTCTTATTCACATCCACACACATCTTGTTTTTAAATTTTTGTTCCTCACAATTCTGTCTCTCTCTTATTCACCTCCACACACATCTTGTTTTTTTATTTTTGTTCCTCACAATTCTATCTCTTGTGATTTTCAATTCTTATTTCTCTTTTTCAATTCTTATTTTAAAATGCATTTAATTAATTGTACAATATCGGTTGTTCCTAAACTTAAATATAAATAATTTAAAGGATTTCTGTAAATGATGTTAATTTCACAACATCCCATATTCACTTTATTTAAATTGTAAACCTCAAACAATAGTTTCTCCACCTAAAGCAAGAACCTTAACCTGTAAGCAATTGACCAGTTTCCCGACTGCACGGATCATCAGCTGGGTACCGTTCTTCCTCGAGGTTTCGATCCTTCAGCCCAGGAGCTCTCCAAACGGCGGATCCACAACCTCGATCATGGATCCACATCAATAGATGGTACATCAGTAGATCCACAACCTCAGTTGCGTCCAGGCAGTCAGTCAACTCATCAATGCAACATCATTTATTCCAACTTTACTCGCTATAGGATTTAATGTAGTCTATATATATAAAACACAGTTTGTGTGTGTGTGTGTGTGTGTGTGTGTGTGTGTGTGTGTGTGTATTTTTTGTGTGTGAAAAATCCTATAGCGATGGTACTGGAGGGCGTCACAGGATCGGTGAGTCTCCAAAAGCCGCTTCGTGCTGTTGCGAATATACAGGACTATCTATGTCCGATTGTTGTGCTGCTCTCCGACCATGAGAACTGCAACGTCATTGTTGACTGGCCGTCCCCTTCCCTTCCCCCCCTCCGTCCCCCCTTCCCTTCCCCGCCACCCTACCCCCTCCACCCTACCCCTCCCCCTCCCCTCCCCCCTCCCCTCCCCCTCCATTTCCCCCCTCCCCCTCCCTTTTCCCCCTCCCCCTCCCCCCTCCCCTCCCCCTCCATTTCCCCCCCTCCCCCTCCCTTTCCCCCTCCCCCTCCCTTTCCCCCTCCGCCTCCCTTTCCCTTTCCCCCTCCCCCACCCCCTAGCAGAAGTACCCGGCATTGCCGGGCGGGGAGGGGAGGGGAGGGGAGGAGAACGGGGTGAGGGGAGAAGAGTGGAGGGGGAGAGGGGAGAAGAGGGGGGGATGGGGAGGGTGAGGGATGGGAGGGGGGAGGGGGAGGGGAACGGGGTGGGGGAGGGGGGAGGGGAGGGGGGGACCCCGGCAGAAGTACCCGGCATTGCTGGGCGGGGGAGGGGAGGGGAACGGGGGGGGGGAGGGGAGAAGAGGGGGGGAGGGGAGAAGGGTGGGGGAGGGGAGGGAGAAGGGGAGGGGTAGGGTGGAGGGGGTAGGGTGGAGGGGGAAGGGAGGGGGGAGGGGGGAGGGGAGGGGAGGGGGAGGGGGAAGGGAGGGGGAGGGGGAGGGGGAAAGGAGGGGGAGGGGGAAAGGGAGGGGGAGGGGGAAAGGGAGGGGGAAAGGAGGGTGAAAAGGGAGGGGGAGGGGAGGGGGAAAGGGAGGGGGAGGGGGAAAGGGAGGGGAGGGGGAAAGGGAGGGGAGGGGGAAAAGGGTGGGGGAGGGGGGAAATGGGAGGGGAGGGGAGAAGGGAGGGGGACGGGGAGGGGAGAAGGGAAGGGGTAGGTGGAGGGGGTAGGGTGGAGGGGAAGGGAAGGGGGGACAGAGGGGGGGGATGGAAGGGGATGGCCAGTCAACAATGACGTTGCAGTTCTCATGGTCGGAGAGCAGCACAACAATCGGACATAGTCCTGCATATTCGCAACAGCACGAAGCGGATTTTGGAGACTCACCGATCCTGTGACGTCCTCCCGTACCGGCGTTGCCGGCAGGGGAAGGGAGACCCGTACATTCGCCCTCTCGACTCAAGCTCACTCGGACAAAAGCCTCGCACAAATTACACCGTGAAGGCCCAATGGTCATGTCTATGCCACAAATCACGGGCGCACTGAATTGAAAATATATAGAATGCTGATAGTCCATGAAAAGTGAAGCCGCCGTGTCGCCATCCTGGTCAGCACGACTCGACCAACTCGCTCTCGCGGATCTCGTTTTGTGCGGCAATAAACTGCTCCAATCGGTTACGGAAGGGTTGTGGAAAGACGTTTCACAGCTGTTTCAAAGACATTTAATTCATTTCGCACAAAATCGATACAAAACACATCGCATATAAGGTGAAAAAACGTGTGACTGTGACGGGATGGAACATCACGTGATCGCTCTGATCAAATCAGTCTGGCCGCGGTAATGGCACATCACGTGATCGCTCTGAGCGAATCAGCGAGCTGCTCTGGAACCGGCTGAGATTAGCGGGTACTTCGCTGAAATGCGCTGAGGTAAATATGAATAAAAAATATGGATCGTCAAATATTTTGAGTTCGGCCATGTTCGTCCCAGGCTCAATGGCCATGTCTATGTCAAATATCAAGCACGTAAGCCTCTCCGTTTCGGAGTCTATCGGTAACATTACACACACACACACACACACCACACACACACACACACACACACACACACACACACACACACACAAACTGTGTTTTATATATATAGATTATGTGCAGATTAGTGAGAAAAAAAAAAGGTCAATTTAATCCATTTTAAATTCAGGCTGCAACACAACAAAATGTGAAACAAGTCAACGGTGTGAATAGTTCTGAAGGCAGTGTAATGATACGTAAGGAATCAAACCCAGACTACGCAGCTCAAAGACGAGTGTGCTACATTTTGAGGCATCTTGTGAGCCTGACAATTCCCCTTTCCTACAAACTATTGTCTTTCAGGGGCACAGTTTGATAAAACCTCCAGCCAGGTCATTAATGAGATGGAGAGAAGTTTTTGCTTCTGTGTCAAATCGTTTTCTACTCCAACTGTTTTCCCTCATCTCTCCCTTGAGCACCTTTAATGGCCTTCTAGGATTATTTGTCCGTCGAGCGTGCGTGTGGGTCTATGTAATCGGTCGCATCGGCCTGAGAGATCTTAACACAGGTAGACGTCACATCCTGTGCTTTATTTATTTATTTTCTCATTAGAGTTAGGGGGACTTTTTTCATAATGCTGCCTTTTCATAAATAACAATTTCGTACCAATTTAAGTCAAAGCAGGAGGTATTCCATATCACACAAATCTGCATGAGCAGTCGATTCACAAAAAAAACAATTGATGTTCACTCCACATTGTATGGAAGATTAAAAGAGGTATCTGGAACCGAGGTATCTGGTGAACTAACCGAGTGTTAAACAACGTCCTCCATTAACCATTAAATGCTTTGGGGCTCAGATTATATATTGAGAAAAAACCCATCATGTATGTATCATGACATGTAAAAGAGTGGGCTACAGCTTGTATCATGTACGTATCATGACATGTAAAAGAGTGGGCTACAGATTGTACCATGTATGTATCATGACATGTAAAAGAGTGGGCTACAGCTTGTATTATGTATGTATCATGACATGTAAAAGAGTGGGCTACAGCTTGCATCATGTATGAATCTTGACATGTAAAAGAGTGGGCTACAGCTTGTATCATGTATGTATCATGACATGTAAAAGAGTGGGCTACAGCTTGTATCATGTATGTATCATGACATGTAAAAGAGTGGGCTACAGCTTGTATCATGTATGTATCATGACATGTAAAAGAGTGGGCTACAGCTTGTATCATGTATGTATCATGACATGTAAAAGAGTGGGCTACAGCTTGCATCATGTATGTATCATGACATGTAAAAGAGTGGGCTACAGCTTGTATCATGTATGTATCATGACATGTAAAAGAGTGGGCTACAGCTTGTATCATGTATGTATCATGACATGTAAAAGAGTGGGCTACAGCTTGTATCATGTATGTATCATGACATGTAAAAGAGTGGGCTACAGATTGTATCATGTATGTATCATGACATGTAAAAGAGTGGGCTACAGCTTGTATCATGTATGTATCATGACATGTAAAAGAGTGGGCTACAGCTTGTATCATGTATGTATCATGACATGTAAAAGAGTGGGCTACAGCTTGCATCATGTATGTATCATGACATGTAAAAGAGTGGGCTACAGCTTGTATCATGTATGTATCATGACATGTAAAAGAGTGGGTTACAGCTTGTATCATGTATGTATCATGACATGTAAAAGAGTGGGCTACAGCTTGTATCATGTATGTATAATGACATGTAAAAGAGTGGGCTACAGCTTGCATCATGTATGTATCATGACATGTAAAAGAGTGGGCTACAGCTTGTATCATGTATGTATCATGACATGTAAAAGAGTGGGCTACAGCTTGTATCATGTATGTATCATGACATGTAAAAGAGTGGGCTACAGCTTGCATCATGTATGTATCATGACATGTAAAAGAGTGGGCTACAGCTTGTATCATGTATGTATCATGACATGTAAAAGAGTGGGCTACAGCTTGTATCATGTATGTATCATGACATGTAAAAGAGTGGGCTACAGCTTGTATCATGTATGTATCATGACATGTAAAAGAGTGGGCTACAGCTTGTATCATGTATGTATCATGACATGTAAAAGAGTGGGCTACAGCTTGTATCATGTATGTATCATGACATGTAAAAGAGTGGGCTACAGCTTGTATCATGTATGTATCATGACATGTAAAAGAGTGGGCTACAGCTTGTATCATGTATGTATCATGACAGGTAAAAGAGTGGGCTACAGCTTGCATTGCCCATTGGGCACAAATGCTCCTGCATCCAGTGCCCGGTCATGCGAGACATAAAATTGTATGATCTACCAGCAGGTCAGTAAAGTACGTCCCTGGATTAACCTTGCTGTTCTTCCACCTTGCACTCCTTTTAGAACTGATGTTATGAGTCACACCATGCTCATCTGTAGCTCAATGGAGTACTGCTCTCCCCGATGGGCTGGGGCTCCAGCATCACATCTGTCTCTCTTAAATTGGGTGGAATCTAAAAGTCAACATCATTGCAATCTGCAATAATGAAGCTGAAGGACAAGGCCTGTTGATCTCATATCCCAGGTAGGCCTTCACTCCAGCCTATCTTCCTGTGCTCTCCAGCCATCCAACCCTCCCAAACTCCACCAATATGTAGTGTTCCTCCAGTAAGGCCTTCCTGGTTAAACTCAAAAATCTTACCACACACCTCCACTCTTTTCTCCATCCTGAGGCTGTCCAATCCCACCCACCTTTTCTTCCAGGGATTCAAGCCATCTCATGACATTCTTTTTTTTTAACCAACATTTCCCATTCCTACCCCCATCCTACCCGCCCCCCCCCCCTACACCCACACCCCCTCGTTACCTCCACTCCTCTCTCCCCTATTTGCCTTTTAACACAAGTCACCTGACTGGGACTGACTCTTCCGTGAACCTCGATATTGTAAGGAATAAAGTGTTTTTACAAAGTATGATTGGCAGGGAACTCTGGGAACGCACTACAAAATTGGTGCAGAAGGAAACGACTCAAGGCCTGTGTTTCTCAATTTCACTTTGGAATATCGTTGTGAATCTCATTGTGTCCTTGAAGAAAAATATGCAATTGACTTTTCACATTACCCAGAGGCCTTCTGTTGATCATTTGCAATCCCAGGTAAAAGAAATTGAAAGGCTCGCTACAATTCCTCTGGTGTTATAGTTTTAGGTGGAATTTTCAGGATTAATGCCAAATCGTGTCTCCCAACAAGCCAAGGTGCTCGCCATGTTTAACGACAAGTCACACACAAGTAAATGTGCATTCAGTCTCTGCATGTACAGCGCATTCAGAAAGTATTCAGACCCCTTCACTTTTCTCACATTTTGTTATGTTGCAGCCTTTTGCTGAAATCGTTTAAATTCTTTTTTTCCCTCATCAATCTACACTCAATACCCCATAATGACAAAGAGAAAACAGGATTATAGAAAGTTTTGCAAATTTATTAAAAAGAAAATGAACATATGTCACCCACAGGGTGAACCGTATCTTGCCAAAATGTGAAAATTCCGTTTTTTCGTCATGACGTCATCAAATGACGTCATAGCGTCAAACTGTTTACAGATCTGGGAAGCACTCATCAAGGGCATTCATATGAGGTATTACTCGATATGGTACCTACGATTTCAAAATTTGACCTTGGGGTCAATAATTTTCGACCTCCAGCGCTAACCATGAAGGTCAAGGCCGATCGCCACCAAAAACTAATCAGCTGAGCGCCGGACCATATACTAGATTCCCATGAAGTTTGGAGACGATCCGATCAAAGTTACTCAAAAAATAAGGGTTTCGTTGACCTCCATGATTGACCGCAAAGTGACCTTGACCTTTGACCTTGACCTTCAAAATTTTGTGTGCTGAAGGGTATCTCTATAGGACTCTGATATGCGAAGTTACAGGAGTTTCCAATAATAACTGTGGTCTACAGAGTGATCTAAACGTGAAAAAAAAAATGATTAACCACAAACAAACATACAAGCTGACTAATACATCTTGCAAAAACTTCGTTTTGGCAAGATAAAAACTGAAATATCACATCGACATAAGTATTCATACCCTTTGCTATGACACTTGAAATTTAGCTCAGGTGCCTCCCATTTCTTGAATACTTGAGATGTTTCTACACCTTGATTGGAGTCCACCTTTGGTAAATTCAATTGATTGGACATGATTTGGAAAGGCACACACCTGTCTATATAAGGTCTCACAGCTGACAATGCATATCAGAGCAAAAACCAAGCCATGAGGTCGAAGGAACTGCCTGCAGAGCACAGAGACAGGATTGTGTCGAGGCCTAGATCTGGGGAAGCCTACAAAAAAGATCTCTGCTGCATTGAAGGTTCCCAAGAGCACAGTGGCCTCCATAATTCTTAAATGGAAGAAGTTTGGAACAACCAGGACTCACCCTAGAACTGGCCGCCCGGTCAAACTGAGCAATCGGGGGAGAAGGGCCTTGGTAAGAGAGGTGACCAAGAACCCGATGGTCACTCTGGCTGGGCTCCAGAGATCCTGCGTGGAGATGGGAGAAACTTCCAGAAGGACAACCATCACTGCAACACTCCACCGATCTGGGCTTTATGGCAGCGTGGCCAGACGGAAACCAGGTACTTCATCACGTCACAATTTCGATCATATCAACATCAGATATGTTTATTTAATTAAGCCCAGCTGGCTCACCAATAACCTTTAGGGAGGGGGTCTGCCCTGCTTGGCGTGCCCTACATTTGATGCCAGTCCAAACATTGATGAAGGCAACGTAAAA
Source organism: Myxine glutinosa (assembly GCF_964187855.1). Classification (NCBI taxonomy): domain Eukaryota; kingdom Metazoa; phylum Chordata; class Myxini; order Myxiniformes; family Myxinidae; genus Myxine; species Myxine glutinosa. Next base: position 7,608 of record NW_027617137.1, read on the forward strand.
ATTTACACAAAAACACCCTTTACTAAACACGTTTAAAAATGAATTTAATCAGTGACATCAATCATTAACTCTGCCCCCGAAGTTGGACGGAGGTTACATCTTCACCCGTGTGTTTGTTACTAACAAAATGGAAGATTTTTCAAGTATATTGGTCAGTGGACTTTGTTATTCTGTCTGTTCGTAACTTGCGAAAATCGAATATCATATTGGTATTATAAGTGTTATAAGAATAAGTACGTAAATATATTGCTTGGTCCTGTGCATTATTCTGTTTGTCTGTCTATCTGTTTGTTACTTGGCAAAACTTTTTTTTTGTTTTGCGAGTATGTTGATCACTCCGGTTTGTGTGTGTGTGTGTGTGTGTGTGTGTGTGTGTGTGTGTGTGTGTGTGTGTGTGTGTGTGTTTGTCTGTCTGCTCACTTATACTTGCCTACAGGTCACATTTTTAAACCGATCTTCACGAAACTTCACCAAATGGTAGAGTTCGTGGTCTGACAGAATCCTATATATTTTTGAGATCAAAAGGTCAAAAGGTCAACATAGGCCAAAGGTCAACCACCTTTTTCAAATTTCTAAAATCCTCAATTTTAATCCGATTGACTTGAAATTTGAAGAGGATTTACATATCGGCTAACTAAAATCAACCACCAACTATTTTTGAGATCAGCTTCGGCCAAAAGGTCAACATAAGCCAGATTTCTAAAATAGTCAATTTTCATCAAATTAACTTAAACTTTGATGGCGATTCGCATATCAGGTCACTGAATGCAACCACCAATTATTTTTTGGGTCAAAAGGATTCTCCGAGTGCCATTCTACTTTGTTCTGTCTTGCCAAGTGTTGCTCTATGAATGATTTTTCATTTGTTTGTCAATTTCCTACAGGTCACAATTTTAAACCGATCTTTACGAAACTTCACCAAATGGTAGGGTTCCTCATGAGGAAGAAGACTATTGATTTTGAGGTCAAAAGGTCAACAACTTTGGCAAATTTCTAAAATCCTCAATTTTCATCCGATTGACTTGAAATTTGAAGACGATTTGGATATCAGGTCACTAAATTCAACCACCAATTATTTTGAGGTCAACATAGGTCAAAAGGTCAAATGGTGGTGGGATGATGAAGTTGCAAAGAAGATTGACGAGAAGAGGAAGAAGTTCAAGGAGTGCCAGAAGGCAAAGGGTATGTATGGGGGGCAGAAAAGGCAGAGCATGAAAGTTATAAGGCAGCCAAGAAGGCTGCAAAGAAAGAGGTAGCAAAGGCGCAGGAGGCATGTAGGAAAATGTTCGGAGAACGCTTGGATTCGGAAGAGGGTCAGAGAGCGGTATTCAGGATTGCAAAGCAGATAGCGAAAGAGAGGTGTGATGTGATGGGGGTGAGTTGCTTGAAGGATGAAGTGAGACAAATCGTTGTGGACCCAGATGGAATTAAAGCAAGATGGAAAAGATATATGGAAATGCTGTTGAATACAGAGAATGAATGGGATGGCAACATAGAGAGTAACCCAGTTTTAGGACCGGCAGAGAAGATAACCGAGAAGGCAGTTGAGGAAGCGATAAAAGCAATGAAGAGTAAAAAAGTGGGAGGGCCGACAGGAGTTGTGGGAGATATGTTGAAGGCAGCAGGAAGTTGGGGTGTGAAGAGAATGACAGAGATCTGCAATCTGGTGGTGAAAGAAGGCCGCATTTCATTGGCTTGGGAACTGAGTACCCTCGTCCCTCTATGCAAGGGGAAAGGTGACCCTCTGGACTGTGGCTCGTATCGAGCAAGAAAGTTATTGGAGCATGGAATGAAGGTATTGGAAAGGGTGTTGGAGAGGAGGATAAGGAAGAAAGTGAAGATTGACGAAATGCAGTTTGGATTTATGCCAGGAAGAGGAACGACAGACGCGCTTTTTATTGTGAAGCAGTTGCAGGAGAAGTACATGGAGAAGAGCATGAAGTTGTTTCTTGGGTTTGTTGATCTGGAGAAAGCATTCGATGGGGTTCCCCTTGAAGTAGTGACATGGGCATTGAGGAGGTTAGGAGTGGAGGAATGGTTGATCAGAGTAGTGATGGCAATGTACAAAAGAGCGCGCACAGCTGTAAGGACGAAGGACGGGAACAGTGGTGAGTTTGAGGTGAAGGTGGGAGTGCATCAGGGGTCGGTACTAAGTCCACTACTATTTGTAGCTGTGATGGAGGTGCTGGCTCGGAACGTAAAAGAGGGTTTACCGTGGGAGTTGTTGTATGCAGATGGTCTGGTGGCGATTGCAGAAAGTATGGATGGACTGAAGGAAAAGATGAACAAGTGGAAGGAATGTATGGAGACAAAAGGTCTGAAGGTGAATATAGGAAAAACGAAGGTGATGGCAAATGGTAAAGCATGTGGTGAGGTGGAAAAACTGGGAAGTGGCCGTGTGCTGTGTGCAGGAAGGGTGTCGGAGTGAATTCCATTCAATGTACAATGTGCGCTGAGTGGGTTCATCAAAAATGTAGTGGTTTGAGAGGGTCATTAACCAGTGTCGCAGCTACATTCAAGTGTAAGGTGTGCACAGAGGGAGCTGCAGATGGAGGAAATGTTGAGTTGGATCTTGGAGACGGCGTGAAGCTGGAAGGTGTGAAAACATTTTGTTACCTAGGAGACATGCTGAATGGAGAAAGTGGATCAGACTCGGCAACGGTTGCTCGAGTGAGATGTGCATGGAAGAAGTTTCGGGAACTGAGTGGCGTGCTGATGAGGAGGGGAGTGTCGTTGAAGCTGAAGGGAAAGGTGTATGCTGCATGTGTGAGAAGTGTTATGATTTATGGGAGCGAGACATGGGTAATGAACGTAGAGCAGCAACGAAGGTTGGAAAGGGTGGAAATGCGAATGGTTCGACGGATATGCAGAGTATCGTTGAGAGAGAGGAAGACAAATGATGAATTGCGAAAGATGATGGGCATGGAGCCTGTGATTGATGCTGTGAAGAGGAACAGGTTGAGATGGTTTGGTCATGTGTTGAGGAAGGATGAAAGTGACTGGTTGAGAAGAGTGATGGAAATGAATGTAGAAGGAAGTAGAGGACGGGGAAGACCGAGAAAGACTTGGCCAAAGATGGTGGAAGAAGAATTGCGGGCAAGGGGGTTAACAAGGGGAGATGCAGAAAATAAGGCAAAATGGAGAAGATTGTCATGGGGACCGCAAGACTAACCCCCGCCCTTGCAGGGAAAATGGCCTTAAAATGCCTGTTGTATCGGTCAAAAGGTCAACATAAGCTAACGGTTATCTTATTTTAGGGATTTTTCAAGTATTTTGCTGTGCACGACATATTTCTTGTTCGTCTGTGAGTGCGATAACTCGAACGCTTTCAGCTATCTTTGTCAAACTTTACCAGAGGATTCCCAAGGTCAAAAGTGAGGCATCAATGTTTTTTGACTATATAGTTCAAAGGCCAAGGTCAAAGGTCAAGCATCTCTCATTTGGGTGATATCTCAGCATTCCTTTGAGCTAGGAAGCTGAAATTTGGGCAAAATAGCGAACAGGTGCTTTGTCAAAACAATTTTTTATAATTAATCAATTGTTTAATTATTATCCATTTATTAAGTACTTATTTATTTTCGCTCATCTCGGCAATATCTCAGGCACCTCTTGAGTTAGGAAGCTGATATTTGGAGACCACAATGACCAAGTGATTTCACTGCAAAGGATATTTTTGATTTATGGATTAATCAATTAATCGATTAATCTTTTAATTTTTCCATTAATTAATTTTCAAAAAGCTACAGATTCCGATGAAACAGTGGTGGATTCATCCAAAATGTCATGGAATGTTGCTCCTGAAGATAATTATCCAGAATGTTATGGAATGTTGCTCCTAAAGGTGATCATCTAAATTCTAGAATGTCATGAAATGTTGCTCCTGAAGAGGATCATCCATAATATTACGGAATGTTGCTCCTAAAGATGATCATCCAGAATGTCATGGAATGTTTCTCCAAAAGGCGATCATCCCAAATGTCAAGAAATGATGCTGCCAAAGGCGATCTTCAGAATGTCATGGAATATTGTTCCCAAAGGTGATCATCCAGAAGGTCATGGAATGTTGATCCCAAAGGTGATCATCCAGAATGTCATGAATCCAGAAACCAGAATCATCCAGAATGTCATAGAATGTTGCTCCCAAAGGCGATCATCCAGTAGGTCGGTGATGTAGAGGTGCAACGTTTTTCAGTTTTTCCAAGATGGTGTCCTTACCCCGTGACCTATGACATCATAATTCTCATTGAAATTCTACAGGAGAAGGCGCTCCTATCATGCACAATTTCGTGTCAATCGCACCAAAGGTTGCTGAGGAAATCAATTTTAAAAATTCTGACGCGTACAACACACGTACGCACGCACGCAACTGATCTCTCTCCCCCGCTTTTCGCTTCGCGAGCGCAGGTAATAAATAATATTGGAATGTATGTATTTGGACGATGTACTATAAAGCGTGTGAGTATTGAGTGTGCTTGTAAAGTATGTGTATTAAGAAAGCGAGTGCATCCATAAAGTATGAACTATAAAAATGTGTCACTTCAGTAAAATACGTGCATTTATAAAATACGTACTTAGTAATAATAATAATAATAATTCATTTATTTTGTATAGCGCTTTTCCAGAAGCCCAAAGGCGCTTTGACAGAGTGGAAAACATAATGCATAACAATACATGAAAACAACAATTGCAAAAAGACAAGAATCAATAGGGAAATATTTAAAGCAAAAGGAGGGAGAAGGAGAAGAGATAGTCAGGGGTTAAATGCTGTGGGTTGAATGTTGAATGCAGCGTTGAACAGGTGGGTCTTTAGTGATGTTTTGAATGTGGTGAGTGAGGAGGAGTCTCTGATGGTGTGAGGTAGTGAGTTCCAGAGGGTGGGAGCAGCGATGGAGAAGGCCCTGTCCCCCCAGGATCTGAATTTGGTCCGGATGGAGGGGGTCAGGAGGTTGGTACCAGCAGAGCGGAGGTTGCGGGTGGGAGTGTGTCTGGAGAGGAGGCCAGCCAGGTAGGATGGGGCCAGGTTATGGAGGGCTTTGTATGTCAAGAGGAGGATTTTGTACTGGATTCTCTGGGGGATGGGGAGCCAGTGAAGCTTGTAAAGGACGGGGGTGATGTGGTCACGGGTCCGGGAATGAGTGAGTAGACGGGCAGCGGAGTTCTGAATGTATTGGAGTTTATTGGTGATTTTTGAGGGTGAACCATAGAGGAGGCTATTGCAGTAGTCCAGACGGGAGGTGATGAAGGCGTGGATGAGGGTTTCTGCAGCCGTGGAGGAGAGGGATGAGCGGAGACGGGCAATGTTTTTCAGGTGAAAGAAGGCTGACTTTGTGATCTGTTTAGTGTATTTGTCGAAGGAAAGGGTTTGTTCAAAGATGACGCCAAGATTCCGGATGTGAGGGGAGGTGGATACTGGGATACCGTCGATGTTGAGGGCAAAGTTATGGGTGGATTTTGTGAGCGTTTTTGGGCCAATGATGATTATTTCAGATTTATCACAGTTAAGCTTGAGGAAGTTGATTTGAAGCCAGGATTTTATTTCAGTGATGCAGTTTGTCAGGATAGAGTGGGTGTCGGTGGAGACGGACTTGGTGGAGATGAAAAGCTGGATGTCATCGGCGAAGCAGTGGAATTGGAGACCATGACGGCGGATTAAGTGACCGAGCGGGGACAGGTAAAGGATGAAGAGGAGGGGGCCAAGAACTGAACCTTGGGGGACACCTTGGGGGAGGGGAGCAGTGGGGGATTTGCAGTTATTGATGGAGATGAACTGGCATCTGTCAGAGAGGTATGATTTAATCCAAGAGAGGGCAGTGCCGGTGACGTTAAAGGTGGATTCAAGTCGGGTGAGGAGGATAGTGTGATCGATGGTGTCAAAGGCAGCGCTGAGGTCGAGGAGGACGAGAATGTTGAGGTTGCCAGCGTCAGAGGAGAGGAGAAGGTCGTTGGTGATTTTGAGGAGAGCAGTTTCAGTACTGTGGTTGGAGCGGAATCCGGATTGGAATGTTTCATACAGGTTATTGGCAGAGAGATGATGTTTGAGTTGAGTGGCTACAGCGCGTTCCAAAACTTTTGACAGAAAGGGTAGGTTGGAGATGGGTCTGAAGTTGTTTAGGGTGTCAGGGTTTAGACCAGGTTTTTTTAGAATGGGGGTAACAGCAGCAATTTTGAGGGAAGGTGGGACGATGCCTGTAGACAGGGAGGAGTTTATTGTTGCAATGATAAGTGGAGAGAGAGCAGGGAGGGAGGCTTTGACAAAGCTGGAGGGGATGGGGTCAAGAGTGCAGGTGGCAGTTTTCATTCCTATGAGGAGTTCAGAGAGGTCAGTAGGAGAGATTGGGGAGAACCGAGACAGGGGATGGCAGGACAAGGGGGGGCAGGTGGTTGGAGGGGGAGCGGGTGCGGCGGTGGTCAAGCTGTTGTAGATGTTGTCAATTTTGCGTTGGAAGAAAGAGAGGAAGGAGATGCAGTTGTCTACTGTGAATGACTGGGTGGTGGTGTTCAGGGGGCGGAGGAGTTTGTTTATTGTCGAGAAGAGTGCTTTTGGGTTTCCGGAGCCAGAGTGGATAATTTGAGAGTAGTAGGCAGAGCGGGCGCGGGAGAGGGCATCTTTGTAGTGTTGTATGTGGTCCTTGTAGGCTTGGGAGTGAACTGTGAGACCCGTTTTATTGCGGAGTCTTTCAAGTTGGCGAGCACGAGTTTTCATCAGGTGGAGTTCAGGGGTAAACCAGGGAGCAGAATGGGTGAAAGAAACTGTTTTGGTTTTTACAGGCGCAAGCTGGTCAAGGCAGGAGGAGAGAGTGTGGTTGTAGTAGTCAGTGAGGTCGGAAGGGGTGTGGAGGTCAATGAAGGGAGAAGTGGACATTTTTTCAGAGAGGGTGGATGAGAATGAGGTAGGTGAAAGAGCGTTTAGCTTACGGAAGTTGATTGTGCGATAATGCCTTGGTGTTGGGGCGGGGATGTTGATGGTCAGAGTGATGGCTAAGTGGTCAGAGAGGGTGAGGTCGGAGCCATAGAGATGGTGCAAATTTAATCCAGTGGAGCAGACAAGGTCCAAAATGTGACCACGGATATGGGTAGGAAAGTCGACATGTTGAGTGAGGTTAAAGCAGGTGAGTAAATCAGTGAAGTCAGTGGTTATTGTGGAGTCAGTGGAGTCCATGTGGATATTGAAATCACCAAGGAGGAGGATTGAGGGGGAGAGGGAACATAGCTGGGTCAGAAAGTAGGAGAAGTCAGACAGGAATGATGGGTGTGGTTTGGGAGGGCGGTAGACGACAGCCTACCCTTCCGGGTTCGGTTGCGAGAGTACGCTGGCGTTGCATATTCGCTGCTTCTCCGACTGGATGGATGTACAGGGTCTGCTTCTACTTTTCTGACCTGACATCTCACACCTGTCCTGCCTTTTCACACCCGCACGTGCCGCGTGTTCTCCGGCTGGATAACGGAATCTGCTTTTGATGGTACGGAATACGGAATCGAAAGGCCCGCTCCCGTTGTTTGTGGCCGTGGCCTTGTTTGCCGGTGGCCTTGTGGTCTTGGTGGCCTTGTGGCCTTGTTTGCCGCTGTGGTCTTGATTAGCGGCTGCAGTCGTTTGCCGCTGCGTTTGCCGCTGCGTTTGCCGCTGCGTTTGCCGCTTTGCCTCCTCGACCTTGGCCTCGTACTCGTCCCTTCGCTCCTGCCTGGCATGGCTCTGAAGTACTCCGCCGCAAGGCTTCTTCTGCTCAATACCCGCTCCACCCCATCATGCATCTCTGCCATCAAATCAAATGGACTCCTCCGACGACCCAGGTACATTCACCGTGGCTCCGGTCGCAAGTTTGTTTATTTGCAATCAGGTCACTCCATCCCCGTCCTCTGGTCGGCTCAGCGCACTCTCACTCTTCGTCCCAGCGCACCTGGTCACAGCAACCCACACGATCGCACCTCCTGCCTACGAACCCTGGCTAAATCACCTGAATTCATCCCTGCTGTTCAAAACAACATCAAGCTCACCCTGTTCAACACCCGGTCCCTCAACAATAAATGCCTCATCCTGAACGAATACATCCTGGATAACAAACTGGACTTTCTCTGTCTCACCGAAACCTGGCAACAACCTCTGGACTACTACACACTCAACCTCACCACACCCAATGGATATTCCTACGTCAATAAACCACGCTCGGAGGGCCGAGGTGGTGGAATTGCCGTTATCCACCGTCAAGACATCAAGACCAACCTCATCTCCATCTCATCTGCTCCATCATTTGAACACCTGGCTTTAAAACTCTCTGGTCACACGCAGTCAGTCATGGCTGTACATAGTACATACATCTATAAAATACATACGATTGAAACATGAATCGAGACAATAAAACTGAAAAGGTCTGTTTGTTCACTGTATGAACATAAACATACATTTATCAATGTATTGTAAACACAAACACACCAGCACACAAACACACCAGCACACAAACACACCAGCACACAAACACACCAGCACACAAACACACCAGCACACAAACACACCAGCACACAAAGACACCAGCACACAAAGACACCAGCACACAAACACAACAGCACACAAACGCACCAGCACACAAACGCACGAGCACACAAACAGCACACAAACACACCAACACACAAACAGCACACAAACACATGAAGAGCCAGGAAACATGAAACAATATCTCTCCACTCTCAAGACTGAACTCTCAAACCTGTCTCCCTCCTCCAAATCCTAGTGACATCTGGTCAAATCTATTTCTGGTGTTTGTTCCCCCTCCATCCCCTCCCTTACCTCAAATGGCTACACAGTTGACATCGCACGTGACAAAGCGGATTGCCTCAACTCTGTGTTTGCCTCAAAATATTGTGTCCCGAACCCATCTCTCTCTGTTCCCACCTTACCCAGTCGAACCCAGCTGCCCCTGGACTCTGTGTCCTTCTCTCCTGACAAGGTGGAGAAGTTTCTGTCAAACCTCGACTCTGATTCTCCAACTGAACCAAACGGCATCAGCCCACGGGTCCTAAAATCCTGCTCTTCCGCTCTATCTCACCCTCTCTCTGTTCTCTTCACCCTCTCTTTTGCTCAAGGTCATCTGCCAGCATCTTGGAAATCAGCAAACATTACCGCTTTACACAAAAAAGGTGCAAAAACAGATCCTTGCAACTACAGACCAATCAGCCTGCTCCCAATAATCAGCAAGGTCATGGAATCAATCATCACTTCTGACATCAAATCCTTCCTCTTCTCCAATGGCTTGATCTCTGATCATCAATTTGGATTCAGACCAGGGCTTTCAGACCATTCAGACCATTCTACTATGGACATGCTGGTTCTGCTGTCTCAACAATGGATGGAGGTCCTCAATGCCAAACAGGAAATCAGAGCTGTCTCCCTTGACCTTATCACATGCCTTCAATACGGTCTGGCACCCCGCCCTGCTCACCAAACTCTCCTCCTATCGTATCCATGGAAACCTCCACGCATGGCTTGCAGACTTCCTCACAGGTCACAGTCAACATGTGGCCCTGAATGTAATTCTCTCTTCTCCTCTTCCTATTCAGGCTGGAGCTCCTCAAGGCAGTGTTCTGGGCACTGTACCTTTTCTGGTCTTCATTAATGATCTCTCCGACTCTCTGGAAAATCCTCTCTATCTCTTTGCTGATGACTCGACTCTCTGCCACTCCATATCTCAACCCTCAGATCGGCAGGCAGCAGCCTCTTCACTCTCTGCAGACCTGGCCAAAATCAAAAACTGGTCAAACAATTGGAACATGTTTCAATCCTGACAAATCTCACGCTCTCACTATGTCTCTCCAAAAAGACCGTCTGGACAACCCTTCCATCTACTGTCTGAACAATCCTCTTGAGGAAGTTCTGTCACTCAAGCTTTTGGGTCTCACTATCTGTCATGATCTTTCCTGGGAAAAACACATTTGCAAGCTGGCCTCCAAAGCGAGTCGTCGACTGAAGTCCTTTCTGTGCACTTCTGAGCTCCTCACCGCATACGAAGCTTTCATCAGCAGCTCAATGGAATACTGCTCTCCCCTATGGACCGGTGCTCCTGCCTCACACCTAGCTCGGCTTCACACTGTTGAAACCAAAACTTTCAGAATCATTGGAATCTCCCGCGATGAAGCCGATTCTGAGGGCCTTTCTCTCTCTCACCGCAGGCAGGTTGGTGGTCTTTCTGTCTTCTACCGACTCCTCTACGGCTTTGCTCCCCCTGTTCTGTCTGTGCTCTGTCCACCAAATATTCATGCAGGACGCACAAGATCTGCTATGCAATCCTCTTCTGGTGAAACTGCCAAAATCAAGACTCTCTGTTCACCTTCACTCGTTCAATTCCTCTTTTCTCCCGCCTCTGGAACAAACTCCCACACTCTCTTCAATCCTTCTCCTCCCTCCAGGTCTTTAAAACAGCTGTTCACCACCATCTCTCATCTTCCCCCATCCAAAAACTTGATCTTTTCAACCCCCGTTAAAACACCCAAAATCCACCTCTTTCAATCCCCCACTTCTTTCCTGAAATTCCTCGTAGTAAAATTCCTAGTAGTGTTCATTTGCTTTATACCGTGTACCCCTCCCTCCTCCCCAGCCCTCCGCCTTCCACAGATGTACCGATGTCCTTGTTCTCTACTGTTGTTGTGCTTGTGTGCGTCCCTCTCTCTCCACCTCTTGTCCCCCGCTCCCTTCATTATATGTTTTATGTCTCTGTGCATGTTTTCATGTTCAATGCGTTGGCTCTTACACGAGCCTCAATTCTGTATTCAAAAAAAAAGAAAAAAAGATACAATAAAACTGAAAAGGGCTGTTTGTTCACTTTATGAACATAGACATACATCATCAATGTATCGTATACACACCACAGAAGCACACAAACATACCAGCACAAAAACAGCACAAAAACAGCACACAAACACATAACACACAACAAACAAACACCACACATAACAAACAAACAGCACACAAACACAACAGCACACAAACAGCACACAAATACACTAGCACACAAACAGCACACAAACACACAACAAACAAACACCACACACACAACAAACAAACACTACACACAACAAACAAACACCACACACAACAAACAAACACCACACACAAGAAACACCACACACAACAAACAAACACCACACACAACAAACAAACCACACACCACACACAACAAACAAACACCACACATAACAAACAAACAGCACACAAACACAACAGCACACAAACACACCAGCACACAAACACACAACAAACAAACACCACACACACAACAAACAAACACCACACACAACAAACAAACACCACACACAACAAACAAACACCACACACAACAAACAAACACCACACACAACAAACAAACACCACACACAACAAACAAACACCACACACAACAAACAAACACCACACACAACAAACAAACACCACACACAACACACAAACACCACACACAAACACAACACACAAACACCACACACAATACACAACACACCAGCACACAAACACACCAGCACACAAACACACCAGCACACAAACACAAACAGCACACAAACCAAGTCTCGCGAGGGTCCGCAATCTTTGATCGCTCGTTATCTCCGGTTTCAGTCTTTTCTTTTTTTCTTTAGCTCGATCACTAATCCTGCTCCTCTCCATTTTGAGATTTATGTCTTCATTCAGTTGGACATCACTCGTTTTACCTGCTGACGGGTTGTTCACATTTCTTCAATCATAAAAACCACCTTTAGAGGCCATTTTTTCCCCGCAAGCGGGGGTTGGCCTTTTTCGGGAACTGTGGTTGTTGTTGTTTTTCGGTCCCCTTTTTGAAGCAATCTTCAATCATAGCTCTGTATATAAACTAAAAATTCTCCTCGTACACGATAAAGATTTCCTATTTGCAAAGGTATCTTCACCTTATCCCAACAGTCACCTTTTACTTTGCTTCCGTGAAATAAATGACGATGTATTAGGCAGGTGTATTAGGTGTAATTGTAAATGACAGGTGTAAGGCAGGTGGTATATTAGGCAGATCCAATACTCATTTAGCCAAGAGAATCACGTGTCTTTCACACTTTTAATTCTACTTCTGTGCGGTATCACTCTCCAGTCCATCCCTGAATCACCACCTCCCAATTGGTCAACATTAGGTGTGCTGGGCGGGTTATTACCCAATGAGAGGGAATGCTAAACACAATGGCCTACCTGCTCGCATTCACTCCGTGCTCTCTATAGCTCTCTACCTACCCCTGCTGGTTCAAACAGGTGTTGGATCACAAACTTATAGCTGGAACAATATTGTATTTTTGCTTTCTGACTTATGGTTGGAAATGTAACGTTCCTAATGTTATTTATTAGTCACAACATAAAATATATTAAATGATGATGAACCAGGGGCAGACGCAAAGTACGCCACTTCTGAAACCAGCACGTCACGAGACGACATATTTCATTATAATAACATCTGAGGTTTGTTTTGTTATTTTCAAAATTAACTTATTCATCCACAATATAACATCTACTGTTAAAAAACTAAGAACATAGGTAAGGCCATTTATATATTACGTACAGAAAATTTGCACACATTTTGAGGTCATTTATATATTATGTACAGAAATTTAGCGCACATTTTGAGGTCATTTATATATTACGTACACAAAATTATCGCACAATTTGAGGTCATTTATATATTACGTACATAAAATTAGCGCACATTTTGAGCGCACACATCCCATTCTACTGGTATATGCAGTCATATGTGTCCCCCAAACCGCAGCCCCCATCCTCCAGTACTCATTGAGACTTTGTCTCCATTATTTGATATCGCAATACCATGCAGGCCTTTTGGCACATGCCACAGCTGTTCAAGTAATTATCTCGAGTCTTATTCAATTGTATGATCTCGCAGGCAATTATGATTGAAGATCTACTAATGCGAGCCATTTGATTGCAGTGACCTGTGTAGTTATGCAAAGAACCCTCTGAATCTCCACTGCACCCAGTCCTGTACGACATGAAGGACTGTCTGATTTTGATGGCCACAAGTACACACTGTGCTATCAGTTTGCATTCACTTATACATTTAGGGACACGCGGTTTAGGGACACGTTGGACATTGAAAATCTATGGAGTTATTGGCCTCATGGTGGTTCCCTTTTGCCTGTGGGTCGGCGGCAGCACTACCTGACCTCACATCCCAATATACACTTTGTAGCGGTCTTTGGTGGCATCAAAATGCGCACAAGGCCATCATGCGGTAGCTTCAAACATTGCCCAGATTCTGAAGTACCAACACCAAAAATTTGGGGCTTCTAGGTGCTACGGTTCAACCGTGAAAGAATAACACACAAACACTTGAATTCTATTATATAATGACAAGTGTGGTGTCTGTCCGTGCGTTTGTACGGTAGCACGTTCGGCTCTCTGCCATTTCCGGCACTGCTTTCGAAAACCTACGCATGCAGACAAAGCTCCGCATTCCACCTAAAGAAATACACCAAACAAGATACAGGAAGTGAACAAACAAAATGGAAACACCGGGGTAAATGAGGGTCACCCACCAAGCATCGGCTTACACACAGGTGTGGCCCATGTGATAATAAGCAAATAACATCCCAGCATCCTTAGGGTCATTTATAAAAATGCTGCACAGGCCTGTTGCCTATAATTATTGCTAGCATGGCTGCAAGAGGAGACCTCAGCAATACCCCCGTCCACGGAGCACGTGTGGTCGCCCAATGGTTTGAAGAGCATGACCCTGAAGTTATCCATACGTCATGGCCTTCTCAGTCACTGGATCTGAACCCAATCGGGCAGTTATGGGAGATTTTGGAAAGACACCTGAGACGGTGTTTTCCACCTCCATTAAACAGGTGTGAGTTCATCGACTTTCTCGTGGAAGAATGGTGCTGCTTCCCTCGTGCAGAATTCCAGATGCTGGTGGACTCTATGGCAATGCACATACAGGGCAGGGAGTATTGTCTGTCACGTGGTGGCCCAACACCCTATTGCGACTTTACATTGGTGTTTCCATTTTTTGTCCACCAGTTGTACATTTTAAATGTATAAATCATGAATTCCATGAAAATCGTCACCCACATGTAAAAAATTAAATCCATTCATTTATACTCCTTGTGCTGATTTTATTGTGCCATATATCTCGTAGGTTTTGGTTATAAACAAAAAGAAACGCTAACTTTTAATTTCGTTTTGTATCAAGGATATTTGGCTTGGCTAACCCCCGCTTTTGGATATTTGGCTATTTAATTTGGCTAACCCCCGCTCTAGTGGGGAAAATGGCCTTTAAAATGCATGTTGTGTGTTGTTGTGTATCAAGGAGATAACTAGGCCTAGCGGTCAGAATAGCTTAATAATAACCGTTACATGTTCAATGATGAAATTAAAATAAATTTGTTAATTTGTTTAATTGCTTATTATTTGTTCCTCCATCCGAGTTCTGTATATCCACAACTTTCTCTATAAGATTTCCAATCCTATTTTGGATACTTTGTCATTCCAGCTGTGTTAACATGTCACAAGCGCACTTGTGATCCCGTCACATTACGTGTGATTCCGTCACATTACCTGGTCTGCCACCTATAGTTTGCAGTTTCTGCATTGCATTACCATAAGACTGCGATAGGAAAGCAGTACTATTGTTGACGTCCGAATTTTTTTTCTAGACCTTGTGTTCACTAACAGCAGAGTTTTTATATCAAATCTCATTAGTCTGTTTACCATGTCCACATAGTGTGATTCTGTCACAAGACTATTCTGGGTAACAAATTTTGTTAACCGGGGTAAGCCTCACTGAGAGTAGTACTCGTCTGTAGCCATGTGACAGTTCTGGTTCAATACATATAATTGAATTCTCTCTGCTCTTCTTAGCATTCAAGATAATTACCTTATATGTTCAAAATTAGAGTGCACATGGTGATTCCGTCACGATGGAATTCATAAAATACAACATTGTTTATCAACAGTGCGTTAGGATACGACCTCGGCTGATGTGATGGCCTCGAGGTACCGGGTGCGCACACTCACCTCAAAGGTGTCTATCCAGGGTTCCAGCCAGGTCCCTCCGATGGACGTAAAACTGGGCGCCACATCTACCGGCATTGGTTTTTGGACGTTAAAGATCCCACCGTGTCCTTTGCAAAGAGTAGGCAAGCTATCACCGGCACAAATTACAAATTCCCGCCCAAAACTACTTCTGGAAAGGTAATGGCAAACCACCCAGGATAACCATTGCTGAGGAAGCAGCACGGACGCTCCATGACGGAGTACGAGGAATATCACAAAGATGAACAAACCATGTCGGTGTTGTTAATAACAGTAGCCTATACTGAAAGTCTTTGCGGAAAGGTTGCATTGCAAGTGGTCATTTAGTTATAGGTACTCGTAAGTTTCCCGGTGCCCACAAGGAAGTATAAATGGGGTAGGGACGGAGGCGGAAAAAATACAAATGGCGTCTTCTTTCAAGCCGGCAAGCTGGGAGCATCAATTCACATTGATTGCCACATCTGATGCAATTTAAATTGTCTAATGGTGGCGAGTTGCTATATTTGAAACTGCTCGATTTATGTAGCTTTTTGATGTCTTGAGTCTGAAATAAAAATTTGTATTGGTGTCAAAGCCAGTGAGTGACCAATTGCAAATTAATAGGAGGAGGATACCTCCAGGTAGCATTGAGACCTAAATGAACGTTTCATTATAAACTTCAAAGATGTCCAAAATAAACTTAAATTTAATATTTGGTTGACTCGATGTTACCCTGTGCGAAGTGAAAAGCAAGGTTAAGAGATCGGGTACGTGCAATGTGTGTAGGTGTCTGCATTGTAAAAATTCATTTTCTCAGCAACCGTTGGTCTGATTGACACGAAATTTTACCATAGGAGGGCCTGTAGAAATTTTTATTCCTAATTATGACATCATAGGTCACGTGGTAAAGACGCCACCTTGGAAAAACGTTACACCTCTAAACCCCCAAAACCGCTCAATGTAAAAAATTGAAACATGGCTCATTTGTCTTCTTCTTCTTCTATATATACGATACTAGCTGAGGTACCCGGCTTCGCCCGGGTTGAATAAGAATAATACAAATATATGATGAAAAGAACATGTATATTTTAGAGCAATATCACAGTACATTTCCTACATGACGTTTTTTCAATTGTCAATTTCTCAAAACCTCTTGGTATACAACATTTCTGGTTTTCTTACTTGGTGCCAAGACATAAAGATTGCTTGGTTTTCCAACCCTCGAGCAGCCCACGTACAGCTGGCCATGGGAAGTACCCGGCATTGCCGGGCGGGGGAAGGGAGGGGAGGAGGAAGGGGAGGGGAGGGGAATGGGGGGTGAGGGGAGAAGAGGGTGGGGAGGGGAGAAGAGGGGGGGAGGGGAGAAGAGGTGGGGAGGGGAGAAGAGGGGGGGGGAGAAGAGGGGGGAGGGGAGAAGAGGGGGGGAGGGGAGAAGAGGGGGGAGGGGAGAAGAGGGGGGGAGGGGAGAAGAGGGGGGAGGGGAGAAGAAGAGGAAGGGGGAGGAGAGGGGAGAAGAGGAGGGAGGGGGGAAGGGAGGGGGGAAGGGAGGGGAGGAGGAAGGGGAGGGGAGGGGAACGGGAGGGGAGCGGGAGGGGAGGGGAACGGGAGGGGAACGGGGGGGAGGGGAGGGGAGGGGAATGGGGGGGAGGGGAGGGGAACGGGGGGGAGGGGAGGGGAACGGGGGGGAGGGGAGGGGAGGGGAATGGGGGGAGGGGAGGAGAGGGTGGGGGGGGAGGGGAGGAGAGGGTGGGGGGGAGGGGAGGAGAGGGTGGGGGGAGGGGAGGAGAGGGTGGGGGGGGGAGGGGAGGAGAGGGTGGGGGGGAGGGGAGGAGAGGGTGGGGGGGAGGGGAGGAGTGGGGGGGAGGGGAGGAGTGGGGGGGAGGGGAGAAGAGGGGGGAGGGGAGAAGGGGAGAAGAGGGGGGAGGGGAGAAGAGGAGGGAGGGGAGAAGAGGAGGGAGGGGGAGGAGGAGAGGGGAGAGGAGGAGGGAGGGGGAGGAGGCGAGGAGAGGGGGAGAGGGGAACGGCTAGCTTGGCAAGCGATAGCAGGATTTTTACTTTTATTTTTACCTCAATGAGGGCTATATATATAGTCCGTGCTTGGAGCCTTCAAGTTCAACATAAAGTTTTTTTATGAAAAATAATGCAGATGTATAACAATCCACCAATGCAAGTTCAGAAATGAATGCAGATCCTTTACTTTGCGATACAAACGCAATTCCCGCCATTTCTACTCGCGAGCAAGGCCTCCAGAGTGATCGCGCCTCTTCTTCCTCCTTCAACTTCGTCTCACTTCTTTCACTCAAAATGCACGAAATTCTGCCGCATGAAATTATGTAGAGGCCTCGTCGGGGGGATATAAGGTAGATAAGGAAGGCGTTGTAACAGAAGATTCAAAATAAACGTAGAAGGACAAAAGGAAATTGGAGCTATTCTGGACCCACAGCCAAACCCGACAAACCATTGCAATACACCCCGAACATCTAGCGCCGCCACAAACTACACCATGGAATTGCAGCTGGCGCGGTTTTTTTAAACCATTGATATTAAAATAAAACGTAGCCTAAAACCACCGGGATTTTATGCTGATTCCGAATCTGTGTCTAAAACTTTTCTCCGATGTGTAGTTCTTGAGTTATAAGCGGACATCCAGACAGACACACACACAGACACTCCTCCTTTATATATAGAGATGTTCATGATGATGTGCCTTCGGTATGACATCATAGTTCGATAGATATTATGCTTCATCCGATCAGTATGAATTTTTTTTTTCTCTGCAATTCTTTGTCCGATGGACGTGAAATTTTGACCATAGAAGCGCCTCCTCCTGTAGAATGTTTTAAATGATAATTGTGACGTCATGGGTCACGCGGTACAGGCGCCATCTTGGAAAAACTGAAAAACGTTGCACTTCTATATCACGGAAACCACTCCATGGAAAAAATTTAAACGTGGCTCATTGTAAAGAACTCCGCATGGGGAATAGGTGTTGTTGATGATGACCAATTAAGGTTGGTGCCTTAATTATGACGTCATAATTTGACAGGGACAACGCTTAGTCTGATCAGTTTGAAATTTCTTGAGCGTGATCTACGCAACAATTATATCAGAGAATGTAAATTTATGACGTCATCGCTCACGTGGTCTGGCAGCCATATTGGATCAAATAAATTTTAAAAACCCTTCAAAAACAAAAGAGTTGGCTCCCATCAAGTTGACTGCGCAGGGTAAGTATTCTATGAATAACATCTAGTTTGTTAATAGTTAAGAGTGTCTGCTCTGAGTCGAGGAGTTTGGCGTTTCAAAGTAATGAGTTACAAGAAACACTTTAAATATGGTGCATGTTCCTTCCTTGCTTGATGCTCAACATTAAAAAACGCTAACCAAAGTACCCGACATTGCCCAGGGAAATTCAATGAAATATGTATTTAAATATTTCCAACATGACAAATTGGGATTGTTGGCCTTATGGTTTTGTATGAGAGGAGGGAGAGTATGGAAGAGGGAGGGTGAGAGGGAGGGTGTGGGGAGAGAAAGTGTGGAGAGGGGATGGAGAATGGGGTGGGGTGGAAGCTCGGAAGTGGTGGGGGAAGGTGGAAGAAGTTTCCTTCTGTTTCCATCCTGTCCATCCCATTCCTTGCCACCCCATTGTTTGTCCAATTCTCCCTCTATTTTGTCCATCAACTCCACTTTTGGTGCCCCCCCACCCCCCACTCTACTGTTCCTTTTGTCCCCTACTTTTGTCTTTTATAAATAGAAATACCAAGAAATAAAATCTGACCTTCTGTACTCTTGCCTCATATTCATCTTTTTTTAAATCTCACATACACCTTTCTTGAGTATATAGCAAAAATAACAAATTTTACTTCACTGTTCCAATACTTATGGAGGGCACTGTGTGTGTTTATGTCTAAAAATCTTAGAAAAAAAACATTGGGGCAATACCCCTGGCGCTCACCTGGTAGAACAAGAAATAACAAGCATTCTGAGTATTGCGCTGCAATACATGTCCGCTACCGGCAGTCTGTCGTCTGGAAAACTGTTGGGGAAATTACCAAAGTTCAAAGTGCCATAACTTTGTCAAAAATGATCGAAACGTCGTGAAGTTCGAACTTGATCTGTAACTTATCATGAGGAAACCATGTGCCAAGTTTGAAATCATTAGCATTAAGAGTTTAGGAAAAAAAAGTCCGGGAAGCTGTTCTTTGCGTGACGGACTGACAGACTGACAGACGTCGGGACGGAGTGCAAACCTATAGTCCCCTCCGGTGTACACCGGTAGGGGACTAATAAACAGTATACTGCATTGGCTAAAGGTATTATAAACCAATTTCAACGGTTGCTAGAAGACAGGGCAGCATGTAGAATCATACGAACATAATATCGTATTAAGTATACTAATGTAGGAGTCGCGGATGACAAGACGACGAGGCCATTTCTTTGCTGTTCGAAGCTCCTTTATTCCAACAGCACTCTTCTCCCGAACGCAACTCATACAGCTTTGATAACGCCAAAACCCTCTTCGGAGGGCGTGGCTCCAACAACCGCGCGCACGCCACGCCCACACCATCAAAAGCCCCACTGGCCCGTGCCCGTGGATTATGTCCCAATTAGGTAACTGCTACACTAACATAATATCGTATTAATCATACTCAATCGTATTAAGGAGTAATTAAAACTATAGATGGTTACAGTTGTAATTACAGTTGTCAACAGATAATTACTCCTTATAGTCCGGCAGCTAAGCTAAATATAGCATAACAATTGTGCATTTTGTGAGGAAAGCACCAAATTTGGCACACGAGTAGACTATCAGATTATGAAAATATCTGGATATTGGGCCATCTCAGATTCAGAGATTTGATTTTTGCAAGATTTGCAGATTTTGCAGATTTGCAAGCTGAGATTGCAACGCCAGGGACGGCCGACTCCTTCCTGCGCGCTGCCCACGTCACCCGCACAAGAAGAGCTCATCAAATCACTGCAGCGGCACTGCACATCCTGCAACACCGTGCGTATGAACGCCACTGTATGACATATGCTGATGATGCAGAAGACCTGCCTGAGTTCGAAGACTGGTGTCACCAGAGAGGAGAAGACATTCCCAACTTTCAGTACTGGGCAACTGTGCTGGAACTAGAGATGTTGGTACTGGTCTACGTGCGTTCTCTGCGGCAGGCTTCATTCACGATGTACCTTGATGCCCCGACGGAACTGGTCCCATGGGTCCATGCCTTAGACCACACACACTATGCCAGGTGGGTCCCTGTTCACCTGAGGGACATGGTTGCACTCCCAATGAAGCACCCAGATGCAGCCAGAGAATTCAGGGCTGGCAACTTCACTGCACAGAAGACGAAGAAGGTGTTCTCTTCGATCCCAATCGATCAAGCGCATGAACAGAATAACACCTGCATCAAAGGAGATGGTGGAGCAGTCGGCCTCACTGGCAACCCAAGTGCCCTGCGGCGTTCGATGATTGCCGGGCCAGAAGTTGCCAGGGCCATAGAAGAGTTCCAAGATGGCCATCAACACTGGGGGAGGCGAGCAGACACACGTCATCACGACCAGACACCAAGTGTGCAGACCTCGTTCACCAAGGATGTCCGCACCCTTGTCAGCGTCATAGAAGAGCTTGGCAACCCCTTTGAGGAAGAGAGCATGGATCTGGTTGTCCTTGACACAAAGGAAATTGCAGGTCCTGCTGCAGTTGAGACTGTCAGGAATGTGAAGAAGATTGGCCAAGAGCAGTTCCAGGCTTTTACCCAGAGAATGCCTGGTGGAAAGGACCAAGCCAATTGACGATGCAATTCGTTGGAACAAGCTGAAGGTGTCATTTTGGAAAATGGCTGCCTTAGCCATCAGGGGCTGAATTTGAGATGGCCCAATATCCAAATCTGTTCATAATAGGATAGTCTACTAGTGTGCCAAATTTGGTGCTTTCCTCACAAAATGCACAATTGTTATGCTAAGTTGCCCCACTATTAATATTAGGGTTAAAACTATTGTTGGTTTCAGTTAAAATTACAGTAGTCTGCAGATAATTACTCCTTAATATTAGGGTTAAAACTATTGTTGGTTTCAGTTAAAATTACAGTAGTCTCCAGATAATTAATCCTTAATACGAGAGTTAAAACTATAGTTGGTTATAGTTGTAATTACAGTAGTCTCTATACAGGGACTCTAACGTGCACCGGTGGAATTCCCCTCTGGATCCGCCCGGTGATAGCGATCACCAGTGAAACTTTATCCCTCGTGCTGTCTTGCTCTGGAATTCACTACCTGTAACATGCTTCCCATTATCCTACGATCTACACGGTTTTAAGAGGAATGTCAATTCATACTTCCTACATCTTTGAGGTTTAATCGCATTTTACTCGACCTCTGCTACTTCCGGTGTCTTGGATATTTGCTTGTTATTTTTATTTATTTATTTATTTTTATTTTGTTTTTCTTTATCCTTATATTTGTCTAACCTTCTCTTAGCCCCTTACTTAGAGTGGTTGTATGCCTTGTCTGGGGCGATATCCATAAAAACCCCAAAAAAACCTGTTCCAACAAATAATGCAGAGAATGAAGAAAAATAAGTATATTATGAACACCGATTGTAATAAACAAGACTTGCAAATCTTCACTTAGTGATGTTAAAGTAAGAAGAGGGTCACATATTGGAAATGATCATAATTAAGTTCGTTATTAAGGTTACATTTGAAAAAGCACATGAATAAACTTGACAATATGACAACTTGAACAGCATTCGGTAGAGAGCAGACCTCTACCAGGTGAACAGATTACGTTTTGTAATCCACTGAAAGGACGGATCTGGATTCGGACCTGAGCCAGAATCGAATCGCCATGTTCTTGTCACCCACCCAACTCATCCACCAAGTTTTGACTGATTCCATCCACAATGTTTTCAGATATCAGGCTATATTGTGTATATGTTTTGGCCACATCTCTCAATGAAGGATCTCAATTTTCAGTTTGAAAAGTATATATATAATTATCGGAACCGGGTCTGGATCTTCACCAAAATCTACTCAATTCGTCCGTGACACATACCCAACCTGTCCTCAGAGTGTGGTCTGAATCCGTCCATAACCTTTTGAGATATCCTGCTCACAGATAAACAAATAGACAGAGACACAAGGATGAAAATATCGTCTCTGTCCACCTTCGGTGGTGAAGGTAAAAAAAACCTTTGTCAGTAAAAAGATTACATGAGATTTAAGTGAAAATTTAATTTAAGTGGAAGATCTCAAATCGGGTTGAAGTGCTCGATGAGCTTCATGAAGAAACTATTGATCTGGAGAAATTTTAGAAAAAGCTTTTGAGATCTTTTGTCTAAAATGAATAAACTATTGATCTGGGGAATTTTAGAAAAGGTTTTGTGCAAAATGATGAAACTATTTATCTGGAGGGATTTTTAAGAAAAAGATTTTGAGATCTTTCATGTAAAATGAAGAAACTATTTTAGTTATCCGGAGGATTTTAGAAAAAGATTTTGAGCTCTTTCGTGTAAAATGATGAAACTATTGATCTGCAGGAATTTTAGAAAAAGCTTTTGAGATATTTTGTGTAAAATGAAGAAACTATTGATCTGGAGGAATTTTAGAAAAAGATTTTGAGATATTTTGTGTAAAATGAAGAAACTATTCATCTGGAGGAATTTTAGAAAAGCTTTTGAGATCTTTCATGTAAAATGAAGAAACTATTTTAGTTATCCAGAGGATTTAAAAAAAAGATTTTGAGCTCTTTTGTGTAAAATGAAGAAACTATTGATCTGGAGGAATTTTAGAAAAGCTTTTGAGATCTTTCATGTAAAATGAAGAAACTATTTTAGTTATCCAGAGGATTTTAGAAAAAGATTTTGAGCTCTTTTGTGTAAAATGATGAAACTATTGATCTGCAGGAATTTTAGAAAAAGCTTTTGAGATCTTTCATGTAAAATGAAGAAACTATTGATCCGGAGGATTTTAGAAAAAGCTTTGGAGATGTTTTGTGCAAGATGATGAAACTATTGATCTGGAGGAATTTTAGAAAAAGATTTTGAGATCTTTCATGTAAAATGAAGAAACTATTGATCTGCAGGAATTTTAGAAAAAGCGTTTGAGATCTTTTGTCTAAAATGAATAAACTATTGATCTGGAGAATTTTAGAAAAAGCTTTTGAGATGTTTTGTGTGAAATGATGAAACTATTGATCTGCAGGAATTTTAGAAAAAGCTTTTGAGATATTTTGTGTAAAATGAAGAAACGATTGATCTGGAGGAATTTTAGAAAAATATTTTGAGATCTTTTGTGTAAAATGAAGAAACTATTGATCTGCAGGAATTTTAGAAAATATTTTGAGATCTTTTGTCGAAAATGAATAAACTGTTGATCTGGGGAATTTTAGAAAAAGCTTTTGAGATGTTTTGTGCAAAATGATGAAACTATTGATCTGGAGGAATTTTAGAAAAAGCTTTTGAGATATTTTGTGTAAAATTAAGAAACTATTGATCTGGAGGAATTTTAGAAAAATATTTTGAGTGGTTTCGTGTAAAATGAAGAAACTATTGATCTAGGGAATTTAAGAAAAAGCTTTTGAGATGTTTTGTGCAAAATGATGAAACTATTGATCTGGAGGAATTTTAGAAAAATATTTTGAGCGCTTTCATGTAAAATGAAGAAACTATTGATCTGGGGGAATTTTAGAAAAAGCTTTTGAGATCTTTCATGTAAAATGAAGAAACTATTGATCCGGAGGATTTTAGAAAAAGCTTTGGAGATGTTTTGTGCAAGATGATGAAACTATTGATCTGGAGGAATTTTAGAAAAAGATTTTGAGATCTTTCATGTAAAATGAAGAAACTAT
This sequence comes from Myxine glutinosa, assembly GCF_964187855.1. Taxonomy (NCBI): domain Eukaryota; kingdom Metazoa; phylum Chordata; class Myxini; order Myxiniformes; family Myxinidae; genus Myxine; species Myxine glutinosa. The sequence goes on from NW_027617137.1 coordinate 31,486, forward strand.
TGATCTGCAGGAATTTTAGAAAAAGCGTTTGAGATCTTTTGTCTAAAATGAATAAACTATTGATCTGGAGAATTTTAGAAAAAGCTTTTGAGATGTTTTGTGTGAAATGATGAAACTATTGATCTGCAGGAATTTTAGAAAAAGCTTTTGAGATATTTTGTGTAAAATGAAGAAACGATTGATCTGGAGGAATTTTAGAAAAATATTTTGAGATCTTTTGTGTAAAATGAAGAAACTATTGATCTGCAGGAATTTTAGAAAATATTTTGAGATCTTTTGTCGAAAATGAATAAACTGTTGATCTGGGGAATTTTAGAAAAAGCTTTTGAGATGTTTTGTGCAAAATGATGAAACTATTGATCTGGAGGAATTTTAGAAAAAGCTTTTGAGACATTTTGTGTAAAATTAAGAAACTATTGATCCGGAGGAATTTTAGAAAAATATTTTGAGTGGTTTCGTGTAAAATGAAGAAACTATTGATCTAGGGAATTTAAGAAAAAGCTTTTGAGATGTTTTGTGCAAAATGATGAAACTATTGATCTGGAGGAATTTTAGAAAAATATTTTGAGCGCTTTCATGTAAAATGAAGAAACTATTGATCTGGAGGAATTTTAGAAAAAGCTTTTGAGATCTTTCATGTAAAATGAAGAAACTATTGATCCGGAGGATTTTAGAAAAAGCTTTGGAGATGTTTTGTGCAAGATGATGAAACTATTGATCTGGAGGAATTTTAGAAAAAGATTTTGAGATCTTTCATGTAAAATGAAGAAACTATTGTTCTGCAGGAATTTTAGAAAAAGCGTTTGAGATCTTTTGTCTAAAATGAATAAACTATTGATCTGGAGAATTTTAGAAAAAGCTTTTGAGATGTTTTGTGCGAAATGATGAAACTATTGATCTGCAGGAATTTTAGAAAAAGCTTTTGAGATATTTTGTGTAAAATGAAGAAACGATTGATCTGGAGGAATTTTAGAAAAATATTTTGAGATCTTTTGTGTAAAATGAAGAAACTATTGATCTGCAGGAATTTTCGAAAATATTTTGAGATCTTTTGTCGAAAATGAATAAACTGTTGATCTGGGGAATTTTAGAAAAAGCTTTTGAGATGTTTTGTGCAAAATGATGAAACTATTGATCTGGAGGAATTTTAGAAAAAGCTTTTGAGACATTTTGTGTAAAATTAAGAAACTATTGATCCGGAGGAATTTTAGAAAAATATTTTGAGTGGTTTCGTGTAAAATGAAGAAACTATTGATCTAGGGAATTTAAGAAAAAGCTTTTGAGATGTTTTGTGCAAAATGATGAAACTATTGATCTGGAGGAATTTTAGAATAATATTTTGAGCGCTTTCATGTAAAATGAAGAAACTATTGATCTGGAGGAATTTTAGAAAAAGCTTTTGAGATATTTTGTGTAAAATGAAGAAACTATTGATCTGGAGGAAATTTAGAAAAGCTTTTGAGATCTTTCATGTAAAATGAAGAAACTATTGATCCGGAGGATTTTAGAAAAAGCTTTGGAGATGTTTTGTGCAAGATGATGAAACTATTGATCTGGAGGAATTTTAGAAAAAGATTTTGAGATCTTTCATGTAAAATGAAGAAACTATTGATCTGCAGGAATTTTAGAAAAAGCGTTTGAGATCTTTTGTCTAAAATGAATAAACTATTGATCTGGAGAATTTTAGAAAAAGCTTTTGAGATGTTTTGTGCGAAATGATGAAACTATTGATCTGCAGGAATTTTAGAAAAAGCTTTTGAGATATTTTGTGTAAAATGAAGAAACGATTGATCTGGAGGAATTTTAGAAAAATATTTTGAGATCTTTTGTGTAAAATGAAGAAACTATTGATCTGCAGGAATTTTAGAAAATATTTTGAGATCTTTTGTCGAAAATGAATAAACTGTTGATCTGGGGAATTTTAGAAAAAGCTTTTGAGATGTTTTGTGCAAAATGATGAAACTATTGATCTGGAGGAATTTTAGAAAAAGCTTTTGAGACATTTTGTGTAAAATGAAGAAACTATTGATCCGGAGGAATTTTAGAAAAATATTTTGAGTGGTTTCGTGTAAAATGAAGAAACTATTGATCTAGGGAATTTAAGAAAAAGCTTTTGAGATGTTTTGTGCAAAATGATGAAACTATTGATCTGGAGGAATTTTAGAAAAATATTTTGAGCGCTTTCATGTAAAATGAAGAAACTATTGATCTCGAGGAATTTTAGAAAAAGCTTTTGAGATATTTTGTGTATAATGAAGAAACTATTGAGCCGGAGGATTTTACAGAAATATTTTGAGCGCTTTCGTGTAAAATGAAGAAACTATTGATCTCGAGGAATTTTAGAAAAATATTTTGAGTGCTTTCGTGTAAAATGAAGAGACTATTGATCTGGAGGAATTTTAGAAAAAGATTTTGAGATATTTTGTGTAAAATGAAGAAACTATTAATCTGGAGGAATTTTAGAAAAAGATTTTGAGATATTTTGTGTAAAATGAAGAAACTATTGATCTTCATGAATTTTAGAAAAAGCTTTTGAGATCTTTCGTGTAAAATGAAGAAACTATTGATCTGGAGGAATTTTAGAAAAATATTTTGAAATATTTTGTGTAATATGAAGAAACTATTGATCTGGAGGAATTTGACAAAAATATTTTGAGATCTTTTGCGTAAAATGAAGAAACTATTGATCTGGAGAAAAAAATTTCAGCTTTTGAGATCTTCAGTGTAAAATGAAGAAACTATTGATCTGCAGGAATTTTGATGAAAAAGGGAAAATTAAAAACAAAATAATCTTAACAAACTAAGTAACTTTGATCAGGTTTGAAGAAGAATTTTGACAAAAATGATAAGAAAGTGAAGCAAAGCATTTAGAGATCAAATTATTTTAATACTTGAGGAAAAAGTGGAAGAAGCAGAAATATCAGCAATAAAAGGAGATGGCTCAACCTCCTGTACAATAATGAAAACTACATGGATGGAACTAGATTTCAGGAAACTTCACCAGTTAAAGATAAACATGGTAGAGTCTGACAACTATACAATAACAAACAAGAAAAAGAGCAATCAGAGATTCCAAACCCTCACCAGGATGTATTTTCAGTGGTTTTTAAGGCTTTTGTGTTAAAATTAATATGGCGGCCGAACCATGTGACCGATGACGTCATCATTATATTTTCTTTCCTAAACTAATTTATTCCTAGATTATGCTCAAGAAATTTCATCTTGATTGGATGAAGTTTTGTACTTGTCGAATTATGACGTCATAATGGAGGCACCTATGATATCATCATTAACATATTTAATTCCCCATGGAGAATTCTTTACAATGAGCCATGTCTCAATTTTTTCTATTCCGCGCTTTCGGAGATATAGAGGTGCAAAATTTATCGGTTTTTCCAAGATGGCGGCCGAACCACGTGACCTATGACGTCATAATTCTCATTTAAAAATTCTGCAGGTGGAGTTGCACCTATGGTGAAAATTTCCTGTCAATCGGACAAACGGTTGCAGCGAAAATCATATTTATTCTGTGCGGACAAACAGACAGACAGACAAACAAACGGACTCAAATGCAATACTCTCTCCTCTGGAGAGGGTAATTACAAAGAAGTGCGGAGAACTTCAGGGAAGTATTGAGTCGAGAACAGTCGGTTATTCCACCAGATATAAAAGTAAGTGAAGTTGGTCTGATCGATGTTTCAAACTTATCATAGGAGGGGATTACAAATGTAGTTGAGTAAATCCCAGTTAATGCCCATCGGACGGACAGCACAGTCATTGATGTATCACCCTGTCTGTGAAACACCAGGATGGAGGTTTATAACGATGTCGGGATTCGAGCTAATGTTGTGGGTGAAGACGACGATTGGATTTCGCCGCTAGGGGTCGATTTTTGTTCACCATCATGGATGATCGAACGAGAATGGTGTTCCAAAGGGGGAGAGGACACATTCTCACCAGGAAGGTACAATCTGATCAATAATCACATGGTTCGAGTACCGCTTCATTCCCACCTTACACGATTGGGGATTGAAAAGAAGCCGTGGATAAATGACGGACAGAAAGAGGGAAACAGGTAAATTGTGAAATAAGAACAAAATTTTAGTCTATTCCAAAAAAAAATAGAGAAAATAAATGATAACAAATTGAGAAAAGGAGGAGAGGGGTAAATAGTGAAGAAAAAAGGAGGAATGCGATTTTGGGAGTGAAGTTGCGAGGAATTGTGAATACAAGGAAGGGAGGGATCGGTGTGTTTGCAGTAATGTTCAATGGTCTGGGGTTAAAAGGAAAAACGTTATTACATTTTTGTCGACGTCATACACCACAGTACACGTGGCTATGCCTCAACCACCTTGGTGTGTGTTCCGTTGGTGAGCGGCTTGCTATCGCTCGCCAAGCGCCTTGCTTGATTAATGGCGCTTAAACAAGCACTGCAACGGAACGGAATGCTCGGCACCGCTTAAAAACATGGCGGTCTCCATGGAAACAATGTTATCGTTGTACTCGAACAAATGTTGTCCGTGTCGTCGTTTGACTCGATCATCTTGTGAGAACATCTACCATTGGACCCGACCATTGTGTATCTTAGGGCGGGAGGGTGTTTGCACCTTTGTAGATCTTGAAAAGTTAACATGAAGAGTAGACTAAAATAAGAGTATGGAAAACGTTTCAATAATATTATGAATATGCATGAGGGTTTTCCTCTGAACATTTCATGGGTTGTATTTTATCAATTTGAATCCGACTACAATGGCCATTTTCTAAGATAACGAAGCACCTCTTTAATCGCTTGCTCTGCTTGCCGAGCAGCTTGCAAAGCGGTTAATACGGGTGAGGGGGAAGATGGAGAGGGGAAGAAGGAAGGTGGAGGGGGAAAGGATGAAGCTGGTGGAAGGGCAAAAGGGGGAAGCTGGAGGAGAGGCAAGGGGGAAGCTGGTAGAGGGTTCAAGGGGGAAGCTGGTAGAGGGTTCAAGGGGGAAGCTGGTGGAGGGGCAAGAGGGAAGCTGGTAGAGGGTCCAAGGGGGAAGTTGGTGGAGGGGCAAGGGGGAAGCTGGTGGAGGGGCAAGAGGGAAGCTGGTAGAGGGTCCAAGGGGGAAGTTGGTGGAGGGGCAAGAGGGAAGCTGGAGGAGAGGCAAGGGGGAAGCTGGTAGAGGGTCCAAGGGGGAAGTTGGTGGAGGGGCAAGGGGGAAGCTGGTAGAGGGTTCAAGGGGGAAGCTGGTGGAGGGGCAAGAGGGAAGCTGGTAGAGGGTCCAAGGGGGAGTTGGTGGAGGGGCAAGAGGGAAGCTGGTGGAGGGGGCAAGGGGAAAGTTAGAGGAGGGGGTAAGGGGGAAGCTGGTGAAGGGGCAAGGGGGAAGCTGGTGGAGGGGGCAAGGGGGAAGCTGGAGGAGAGGCAAGCGGGAAGCTGGTAGAGGGTCCAAGGGGGAAGCTGGAGGAGGGGGCAAGGGGAAAGTTAGAGGAGGGGGCAAGGGGGAAGCTGGTGGAGGGGCAAGAGGGAAGCTGGTGGAGGGGGCAATGGGAAAGTTAGAGGAGGGGGCAAGGGGGAAGCTGGTGAAGGGGCAAGGGGGAAGCTGGTGGAGGGGGCAAGGGGGAAGCTGGAGGAGAGGCAAGGGAGAAGCTGGTAGAGGGTCCAAGGGGGAAGCTGGAGGAGAGGCAAGGGGGAAGCTGGTAGAGGGTCCAAGAGGGAAGCTGGAGGAGAGGCCAAGGGAAAGTTAGAGGAGGGGGCAAGGGGGAAGCTGGTGGAGGGGCAAGAGGGAAGCTGGTGGAGGGGGCAAGGGGAAAGTTAGAGGAGGGGAATGGAGAAGGGAGGGGAGCGATATACTTTATATAATACTAGGGCATGCCCGTACTATATCTATATCTAAAATTATATCCCCCCCCCCCCCTCTATTTACATGAAATGGTTTGGTCCAAAGCGAACGGCTTGCAAGTACGGTGACAATCCCCCCCCTCTATTTACATGAAATGGTTTGGTCCAAAGCGAACGGCTTGCGGAGTTTGGTAAAGAAATCGCCATAGCATGCACAAACGCGCAGGAAAGCGAAAGAATCGCAAATTAGTTTTAATTAGTTTTAAAACATCGTTTAACGCCAACATAGCGGCAACATAGTTTGCCAACGTGAAATAAATGAATACGCTCTCAAATGTGCCGTCCGAGGCAGAGTCTGTTCGCCACGTTCGGCACACGTGATAGCTCGCTGCTCTCTGATTGGTTGAATCGTTTTTTGGACATAGCTCGGTAACTACTTCTCCGATTAATATGAAACCTTGAAAAGGCACATCCTCGGGTCCCCAGCAATATACCTGGCAAGTTTAAAGTATATCGGACCCGTGGTTGTCGAGAAACAGCGGTCACAGACAAACATACAAACATACACACAGAGATTACTGGAATTATAGATAGACTAGGGCATGCCCGTACGTGGGTGCCCGTTCCTTGCCAAAAAAAAAAAAAAACGCTACCCGTACGCTCTACCCCGCCCGTACGCCCGTACGCCCGTAAACAAAAAAAACAACGCTCTTCGCTTCCGCCCTTCGCTCTGACTGAATTGGGAGAAATAATGCGCATAAGAAATCGAGAAATTATTATTTTCTCCTGAAGAAATCGAATTACGAACCGTAATGGCGCACGCGCTCGGCTCGGCTCGCTCTCACATCGGCCACGCCTACGCAATAACGCGTTCTGTGATTGGCTGCCGGAAGTGCAGTCTTCACTGTCCGGAAGGTCGCAAATCGCAGTTACGATGAATCGCAAATTAGTTTTAATTAGTTTTAAAACATAGTTTAACGGCAACATAGTTTTCCAACGTGAAATAAATGAATACGCTCTCAAATGTGCCGTCCGAGGCAGAGTCTGTTCGCCACGTTCGGCACACGTGATAGCTCGCTGCTCTCTGATTGGTTGAATCGTTTTTTGGACATAGCTCGGTAACTACTTCTCCGATTAATATGAATCCTTGAAAAGGCACATCCTCGGGTCCCCAGCAATATACCTGGCAAGTTTCAAGTATATCGGACCCGTGGTTGTCGAGAAACAGCGGTCACAGACAAACACACAGACACACACACAGACACACAGACACACAGAGATTACTGGAATTATAGATAGATAATATATATGTATATATATATACTGTATCTATATATATAAAACACAGTTTGTGTGTGTGTGTGTGTGTGTGTGTGTGTGTGTGTGTGTGTGTGTGTGTGTGTGTGTGTGTGTGTAATGTTACCGATAGACTCCTAAACGGAGAGGCTCACATACTTGATATTTGGCACAGACATGGCCATTGAGCCTGGGAAGAACATGGCTGACCTAAAAATTGATTTCATAATATGTTTTTACCATATTTTTACCTCAGCGCGGAATATTATGACCGGAATCTGACCGGTAGCAGAGCAGCGCGCTGATTCGCTCAGAGCGATCACGTGATGTTCGTTGCCGCCATTAACTCAGTTACGCGTTCGCACGTATTTCAGAGCGAAAAGCGATTGCGTTTTTGCCGGGTACTTCTGCATGATTAGCATTTAGCATGATTTAGCATGATTTAGCATAGATAGTAGCATGTTTCACATAGATTTGTTTTCAGCGAGCAGAAGTACCCGGCATTGTATGAATAATATATAGATAGTGCCGTGTAGGGCGGAGTGATGCCGCTGTGGGAGGGACCGAGCAAGGTCACTGTGGGCGGGACCGAGCAAGGTCACTGTGGGCGGGACCGAGCGAGGTCGCTGTGGGCGGGGCCGGGCGAGGTCGCTGTGGGCGGGGCCGGGCGAGGTCGCTGTGGGCGGGGCCGAGCGAGGAAGCTATGGCGGAGCCGAGAGAGGTCGCTGTGGGCGGGACCGAGCAAGGTCACTGTGGGCGGGACCGAGCGAGGTCGCTGTGGGCGGGACCGAGCAAGGTCACTGTGGGCGGGGCCGAGCGAGGCAGCTGTGGGCGGGGCCGAGCGAGGTCGCTGTGGGCGGGGCCGAGCGAGGCAGCTGTGGGCGGGGCCGAGCGAGGTCTGCGTTAGTGCGTTGCCGTTGCCGTTGCCTGGTATAAAAAGATGGTGCTTGATGCTCTCTGCGTCAAGATACGGACTTGATGTCCGTATCTTTACAACAGACATTCCAATGATGATGATGATAAATGTAATACCACTCAAGGAAGGCCCACAACTCAAGAGAGTGGAAAAAAACAATAAAATGAACAAAAATACGGGGAAGGAGAAGCAACCACTCAGAAGAATGACAGAAAATCATTTCCCTTAAATGTACCGTGTTCACCAACTAGCACGACCAGATACAGGACACCAAAATAATTTCCCTTACACATATCGTGTCCACCAACCAGCAAGACCATACCACTTACCTCTGGATCAAACTGTATTTCAAATATTCAAACGGTTTTTACATGCTGCCGTCTCCTAGCAACCAATGAAATTTTTCAAAAATATTGTAGCTTCACTTTTCACGGAGTATGAGCGTTCTATATATTTTCAATTCAGTGCGCCCGACTCGCTCACGTACTTGATTTGTGGCATAGACATGGCCATTGGGCCTTCACGGTGTAATTTGTGCGAGGCTTTTATCCGAGTGAGCTTGAGTCGAGAGGGCGAATGTACGGGTTGGGAATGTACGGGTCTCCCTTCCCCCACCCGGCAACGCCGGTACTGGAGGGCGTCACAGGATCGGTGAGTCTCCAAAATCCGCTTCGTGCTGTTGCGAAGATTCAGGACGATGTCGCGATTGTTGTGCTGCTCTCCGACCATGAGAACTGCAACGTCATTGTTGACTGGCCCTCCCCTTCCCTCCTCCTTCCCCCTCCCCCCTCCCTTCCTCCTCCACCCTACCCCTCCCCTTCTCCCCTCCCCCTCCCCCTCCCTTTTCCCCCTCCCCCTCCCTTTTCCCACTCCCCCTCCCTTTTCCCCCTCCCCCTCCCCCTCCCCTCCCCCCCTCCCCCTCCCCCTCCCCCCCTCCCCCTCTCCTCCCCCCTCACCCTCCCCCCTCCCACCCCTCTCCTCTCCCATCCCTCCCTCTCCCCCCCTCTCCTCCCCTCCCCCCTCCCCCTCCCCCTCCCCCCTCTTCTCCCTCACGTTTATACACGGAATGCCGGGTACTCCCCCCCCCCTCTTCTCCCCTCCTCCCCTCTCCTCCCCTCCCCCCCCCCCCCCCCCCCGTTCCACTCCCCTCCCCTCCCCTGCCCGGCAATGCCGGGTACTTCTGCTAGTATATATAGATAAAGGCCATAAAGGCAAACCCCCTATAGTTAATTGCATGACAACATGTAGCCTGCAGTAGTTGGTTATTTCTCATTTAATGTAAAGATTAGCCCCTTTTACATTGTGTAATAATTGGGACCAAATATGCGTTGATTTAGGCAGGATTTCAAACCTCCGTGTGTTTGAGGGAAGACATTTTAATGTGCAGGAAGGCGTGGCCAAAAGCAAAGCCCATGTCACCAGCAAGTGACCAAATAGGGGTCGTGGACACGTCACCATCAAGCGACCAATGTTGGGTTATGAAACCTCCCCAAATGAAAGAGGGAAGGAGGAATGAAACCTTCCTAGGGGGAGGAAGGATTGAATGCCCACACGTGATCAATCTCAGCCAATTGGAGGGAGACTGAAGAACATTCTGGAAGCTTTTCGGGTCTGATAAACACCCCCGCCCATCGCTTTTTCACCCCTCTCGCTTCGCCGACGTCTCTCTCGCTTCGCCGACGCCCTCTCGCCTCGCCGACGCCCTCTCGCCTCGCCAAAGCCTCTCTCACTTCGCCGATGCCCCTCCCAGCTCTGACTTCACCGGCGCACTTTGTCTCTTCACCGACCTGCAAGTGTTGATCTCGCTCTGATCCGGCCGCCTTCTCTGACCTGCAAGCGAACCCGCTCTCTTGGCGTTGACCTCTCCCACGATTCTGCTCGAAGCTGGCTGTCAAAAGTGCTGGTTCATCTTTCCTGGGCAGCAATTCATCCGAGCTGAAACTCGTCCAACCTGCGCTTCAACCTGTCGTTCGTGCTGACTTCGAGGTGGCGGTTTGTCTTTCGGACCTTACTTCACCCAGGCTGCACGTCCGGATCGAGGATCGAACTGCGCACTGTGCACACAAAGCGGCCACCCTCGAGTCAATCCCAGCACGTACATCGGTACGAGAACTAACTGGTGTGTGTGATTCCCCGTGTGTGAGTGTGTGTAGGCGCCTGTTGGGTTTAATTAGGTAAGGAATTGATACGGTTGCATCTTCGTCTCTTTTTCTCTTCTCTGTGCCTTCTAAATAAAAGGCTGTTCATTTTTGTTGTAACTTTCAAACCTGTTCGGGTACGTCTTTTCTCCATTGGCCTCGCATCGTCCGAGACCGAATTTGGATTGAATCAGGCCCGACAATCACGCAAGGTAACGCCGCTTTCCGCACCGTGTAGATCGCTCGGCACGAAATAAGGTGTGTGGAAAGCGAAGATTTAACCCCCGATTTCTTCGGCTGCGCATCTTGAAGGTATTTGGGATTCTTTGACCAGCAAACGCTTCGGTGCGTGGCTGGGAGGTTGGCAGTTGAAGTTACTTTAGCAACCCGTCGATCACGAGCTAAGTCGCGGTCGGCGGCCTGCGTGGACCCGGAGTTTGAGGGGGAGCGGGTAATAAACTCCCCTTAGCACGTCAACAAACCCGGGATCCGCAGCAATATATATACATATATATATATATATATATGTATGTATGTATATATATATATATATATATATATATATATATATATATATATATATATTGTTACGGACACGACTTAGATGTTGCTTGACCGAGCGGAATGGCCGCCGTGTTCGCACAAGTTACCCGATTACACTCGAACGTTGGCCGAATCGCGCTATGCTAAATCAATGAAGGAAAGGACACAACGGCTGGGTTAAATGACACGACACCAGGGGTACAGTTCTCAAGACCTCCGGAGGAGGATATAATATTGGTTATGCAGAACGATTAGATTACACGGCAAGAGGTACAGCACAGAAAGATGGGCACTTAGACACGGTCTTATCTTAGCCCTGACAGACCACAGACAAACGGGACAAGACTGACTCACACAGGGATTGATGGCAAGGAAGGGCAGGTAGTCGATAGCTCAAGGTGCACCTTGGCTCAGGGGCAGAATCGACCCGGTCCGGTCCAGAGAGGCGGGAGGTATCTCTCAGCGCTAGGAGGTGGCGTCCTTTCTTCTTCGTAGCTGAGGCGCATCTGACGTCACCTCCGTCTTCCTGCGCATGTCCAGCGGGGAGTGACACGCCCACGGCTCGTTAGCTCCGCCCCAGATGGAATCGGTCCGCCGCTTCTTATTGGGTGCGGGGGGTTACCGGGCTCCGCCCTTGACGAGGAGCTGACAGTGAGCCCCTGCGTGGTAACCCCGTCGGAGCACATGCTCAATGGCGGCTAACCAAGCCGGAGTGAGGACGCACACTCCCCGCGCCGCCGCCGCTGTTGTTGTTGTTGGTGTTGTTGTTCCATGAGGAAGAGATGCGGGGAGGTATTGGGAGGTCCTAAACTTACTAATGGTGCCATACAATCACATTCTGGTGCAACGAAGAGTCAGAATTAATGGAAACGAGTCCTTAACTGACATAGACTAAGAATAACTAGCAAGATGTCCTATAGTTGTCTACGTGAGATGCGGTGAACCTGGGTACGACATTTAATGGGGGAAAAAGGGGAAGGTCGGTTCTACAGAGTGTTGTTTACAGACAATGGGACTAGGGAATGGGGGATTGGGGATAGTTGGGGAGTATTGGGGAAATAGGGGAATATTTACAAGCGGATATGGATGGAGGCCAAATCCCATATCCGCAACAATATATATATATATATATATATATATATATATATATATATATATATATATATATATATATATATATATATATATATATTATACGTATATATGCATATATATTTGTTGGGGTGGGGGGGTCTTTGACATTAGCATAAACCACTCCGAACCAGGGATATAACACCCCGGTGGATTACGAAATGGTGTTTAAGTTTACTGCATTCACAGCCTGGTGTTGGCTTAGCAGTTAGCATGCTGGCTTGGGATCTTAGGATCCTGAGTTCGAATCCCAGGTCAATCGCTGAATTAACACCAGGGGGGTTGACTCAGCCTTTCACCCCTCCGAGGCCGGCAAATTGAGTACCAGCTTGCTGGGATGAATGATCCCGGTGTGTACCCCGAATTAGAATAGGTACACCGCATCCCTGTGTGACTCAGGGTTGGCGTCAGGAAGGGCATCCGGCCATAAAAACATTGCCTCGAACAGGGAACCAAGATTGCCATGGGGCCTGCAAGGCTAACCCCCGCTATAGCGGGGAAAAATGGCCTTAAAACGGTCATTCATTCATTCATTCATTCATTCAGTTTACTGCATTCAATCTTACTACTACTGATCCCACAGACATCACCCAAATGACAGCTGAAGCTGACAGTGCAAAACGCCCGAGGCAAAAGGTGGGAAAACGTCTCTTGTAATTAATACGGGTTTATTACAACTAGTGAGATACCCGTGCTACACACGGGTGGGAGGCCAGAACCAAACAGGCAATGCAGAAATGGCGAATTCTAAAGCATGAAACTAATAAATTCCACATTACTGTAGCACCTTCAGTCGCACGTCAGACATGGGCAGCAAGTTCGTGAAGGACTTCCATGAAAAACGTACCCGTTCGCAAACAAACGGGTAGGTTCACGTATGGAAACTTCGAGCATGGGTCCGTGGTGAATCTGCATATGGCGATCCGCGAAGTTCACGTTCAGAAAGTAGAAACCATCACGGCATGTCGTCATTTACTTGAACTCGATATCTCTTTTTTCATTCCAAACAACATAAATCCAATCACAAATTAATCACAAAATAAACTTTTAACAACATTGTTAATGTTTCCTTCATTGTAAAAACTACCATGGCAACAGTTAAAAGGATTTTTAGCCAATGGGTGTTACGGTCTCGGCAAGATCGATGGAGACAGCGATCTGTTGGCTTATACACCGCATAAATAGCTATGTGGAATTCTCTCATGTAGAGAGTAAACCCACGTCGTTTGAACTTTGGCCGAGGTCATTATTTACTTTTAATGATGTTTTTTATATATATACGAATCAAAAAGAAGATAATTGGTTTTGGGTCGTCCTTTCTGCATATCTCGTGGGATTGTGAGTTGGAGAGACGACCGTGATGGCGGGGAGGAGGTTGGCATTCTCTCAAGCAGGGATTCAACCCATGTCCTTATAAAAGGTCTTTGTCCGAGGTCACCGAGTCCGATCGGTGCAGCTGTGAAGCGATCGGTGCAACCGTTTGAGCGGCACCCGGGAAAATAACGTTATGCGGGAGTCCAAACATGAAAATGCTGGAGGCCAAAGCTGAAATTGGAAAAACAATATAGACTATTTTACTCCAGGAGATCCCAGGATTACCCACCCAAAATATCGTTGCGATCGATTCAGCCGTTTTTGCGGTACCTTCGAACGGTCTGACAGACGGACGGACAGACAGACGGACGGACATTTGGTGAATTATAGTAAGATGACGTCATCGGTATCAGCAGGCATATTGGATTGAACATAAATCTACGTCATCAATGCACCACACAAACACAGCAGCTTATAAACACCACACAAAATACACCACACAAAATACACCACACAAACATGGTCTGGTGAGGATGTGCGATCTCTGATTGCTCTTTCTTGTTATCTCTGCCTCTCTTGCAGACAATCAGATGTCTTTCACATCCACGACGACAAAATTGATCGCAGGCTGAGCAAGGCAGGAGATGACGATGGTTCACGAGCGAGCGGTATTATCTGTTATGAGACTAGTTAGCTACACAATACCGAAAATTCGGTTAGATTCCGACAACTTTGAAAATTTGACCTGTGTGACCTTCAAAGGTCAAAGGTCGAAGATTCTGAAATTTGTTGGAAAACTTGTATTTCATGATGTATGTGATAATATAAGATCTTGTACGACATTTCACCCTATCAGGAAGCGACCAATGTAATAAAACCATCAAAAATCGACTTTTCTAAATTTCGTGACCTTGTGACATTGACCTTGGGGCGAAAATGAAAAATTGAGCTCCGTGGGGCTAGACACATGACATTGGCCTAACCAAATACCGAAACCCCTGTCAGATTCCACCAAACCCCTCGGAGAAGATGTAGCTTGAACTCGATTACCCCCTAAAAAGACACCTTTATCGGGCGTGGCTCCGCCCACAATGGGCGCAATACGCCCACTCTAGGCAGGACACAACTAGATCATGATATCGACCTCCCACCCAAGTTTCATCAAGATCGAATGATATCATCGGGTAGTTATGCTGCGGACAGACAGACACACAGACACATACCCATGACAAATGTAGTGGTCACTCTGTTTGATAACTCGTGAACCAATAACTCGTGAACCAATAACTCGTGAACCAAAAAGGTACCAACATCTATTTCCAGACAGAACACGACAATTAACCCCGCTAGCTCAGGTGATGCTCAGAACAATGGCTCCGTCGCATGCTCCCAATTGGCAGGTGCCCATCAAGGCCTCTCCAGACAAACCATTTGGTGCAAGTAGGTGTAGAAAAACGTGAATGCAGGAATTTGATTGGGCGACGGGGGACACAACAGAGGTTAACATGGACCCCCTGTTTGGAGGGGCTCTCTTTATTACCCTCGCCAGAGGAGAGGGTATCGCATTTGAGTCCGTTTGTCTGTCTGTTTGTCTGCACAGAATAAATATGATTTTCTCTGCAACCGTTGATCCGATTGACAGGAAATGTTCACTATAGGTGCACCTCCACCTGTAGAATTAAAAAATATATAATTATGACGTCATAGGTTACGTGGTATAGCCGCCATATTGGAAAAACCGAAAAACTTGCACCTCTATATCTCCGAAAGTGCTGCATTGAAAACATTGAGACATGGCTCAATGTAAAGAACTCTCCATGGGGAATAAAATATGTTAATGATGATGTCATAGGTGCCGCCATTATGACGTCATAATTCGACAAACACAAAACTTCATCCGATCAAGATGAAATTTATTGAGCATCATCTAGGGATAATTTGGTGGGGAAAAAAATAACGATGACGTCATTGGTCACGTGGTTCGGCCGCCATATTTTTGTTTTAACACAAAATCCTTAAAAACACCGAAAACACGTCATGGCTCCGGTCTGCAATCTCTGATTTCTCTTTATTGTTTACAACATGTCCTTAATATGTAATAAGAAAGTGGTTACGTTTGGATAGCTGTGAATATGAGTGAATACCTGGAAATGAATGAGCAGGTGACCACACTCTGTCTAAATGACTCGCATTCCCAGTTGAATACTTGGTATTCAGCCTTTCTGTGCTCTCATGTAATTGGAAACGTGTGACAAATGAATTTTTTCCTCCGCCATGAATCATCAATTCATTTATGTGCAGCACCTGTCTGCTCGGCCTATTATCTTTGAGCGCAGCTGAAGCAGTGCGCACTGTTGGTTTGGGTACAAATTTGGTCAGGGTACCGGAGCATGGTAGAGGGCCCACTCGGGGTAGGATCTTTAACGTCCACCAACAAATGCTGGCAGACGTCGCCATGCCTGTGAAATACCAGGGCGGCAGTTTAGAGTCGGGTCGGGAATCGAACCCAGACGGCTCAAACGGCCTAGTACGTTACCTGTACTTTCTAATCTGTCCACACACCTGCTGCGATTGCAGCACAGCCACGTGGAATGGGAATCACCGCCATATTTACACGCAAGCTATGTCTGCTCTAAATGCCATCCCACTCACAAGTCATTGCATGTAACCGCAGATCACGTGATGACGTTTGATCATCTCACTGGAGATACATCATGTCTCAGCGAAATCTTTACCATGAACTTTTCTGAGGCAACTCGAGGCAATAAGGACACATCAAAGCATTTTATGAGCCTTTGTGAGATAATCTTGAGATAGTCAATTATCAAGTCCTGATGAATGTTCTCATTAAGTTGGGTCTCATAAAGACCCCTCGATGAAAGATCACCATCCTGTGGTGAAGGGAGATGGCACCACACTGTTGTGTAAGAGAGATTATACTATGCATACTGTGGTGTAAGAGAGATGACACCACACTGTAGTGTAAGGAAGATGACACCACACTGTAGTGTAAGGGAGATCACCATACCGTGGTGTAAGGGAGATTACCATACTGTGGTGGAAGGGAGATCACCATACTGTGGTGGAAGGGAGATCACCATACTGTGGTGGAAGGGAGATCACCATACTGTGGTGGAAGGGAGATCACCATACTGTGGTGTAAGAGAGATTACCATACTGTGGTGTAAGAGAGATGACACCACACTGTAGTGTAAGGGAGATCACCATACCGTGGTGGAAGGGAGATCACCATACCGTGGTGTAAGGGAGATTACCATACTGTGGTGGAAGGGAGATCACCATACTGTGGTGGAAGGGAGATCACCATACTGTGGTGTAAGGGAGATCACTATACTGTGGTGTAATGGAGATCACCATACTGTGGTGGAAGGGAGATCACCATACTGTGGTGGAAGGGAGATCACCATACTGTGGTGGAAGGGAGATCACCATACTGTGGTGGAAGGGAGATCACCATACTGTGGTGGAAGGGAGATCACCATACTGTGGTGGAAGGGAGATCACCATACTGTGGTGGAAGGGAGATCACCATACTGTGGTGTAAGGGAGATCACTATACTGTGGTGTAATGGAGATCACCATACTGTGGTGGAAGGGAGATCACCATACTGTGGTGTAAGAGAGATGACCATACTGTGGTGGAAGGGAGATCACCATACTGTGGTGGAAGGGAGATCACCATACTGTGGTGGAAGGGAGATCACCATACTGTGGTGGAAGGGAGATCACCATACTGTGGTGTAAGAGAGATTACCATACTGTGGTGTAAGAGAGATGACACCACACTGTAGTGTAAGGGAGATCACCATACCGTGGTGGAAGGGAGATCACCATACCGTGGTGTAAGGGAGATTACCATACTGTGGTGGAAGGGAGATCACCATACTGTGGTGGAAGGGAGATCACCATACTGTGGTGGAAGGGAGATCAAAATACTGTGGTGGAAGGGAGATCACCATACTGTGGTGTAAGAGAGATTACCATACTGTGGTGTAAGGGAGATCACCATACCGTGGTGTAAGGGAGATCACCATACCGTGGTGTAAGGGAGATCACTATACTGTGGTGTAATGGAGATCACCATACTGTGGTGGAAGTGAGATCACCATACTGTGGTGTAAGGGAGATCACCATACTGTGGTGTAAGAGAGATGACACCACACTGTAGTGTAAGGGAGATCACCATACCGTGGTGGAAGGGAGATCACCATACTGTGGTGTAAGGGAGATCACCATACTGTGGTGTAAGGCAGATCACCATACCGTGGTGTAAGGGAGATCACCATACCGTGGTGTAAGGGAGATCACCATACTGTGGTGTAAGGGAGATCACCATACCGTGGTGTAAGGGAGATCACCATACCGTGGTGTAAGGGAGATCACCATACCGTGGTGTAAGGGAGATCACCATACTGTGGTTATTTTTGAGGATTTTCATTTGAAATAACCTGCGACAATACGGAAAGTGTGAGAATAAAATGCGTTTTTTGGTTCTTATTGATAAATATGCCAATTAATTTTAACCCTTAACATCATAGTCCCTGTAAAATGGTGGATTCCGGAATGAAATCGAAAGTTCTCGATGTCATTGGAATCTCCCATCGTGAGGCCGAAACACAAAACCTGGTGCGCTCACATGGCAGAAGGTCGGTTGTCTCTCAGTACAAAGCACAAGGCCTGGTGCGCTCACATGGCAGAAGGTCGGTTGTCTCTCAGTACAAAGCACAAGGCCTGGTGCGCTCACATGGCAGAAGGTCGGTTGTCTCTCAGTCCAAAGCACAAGGCCTGGTGCGCTCACATGGCAGAAGGTCGGTTGTCTCTCAGTCCAAAGCACAAGGCCTGGTGCACTCACATGGCAGCAGGTCGGTTGTCTCTCAGTCCAAAGCACAAGGCCTGGTGCGCTCACATGGCAGCAGGTCAGTTGTCTCTCAGTACAAAGCACAAGGCCTGATGCTCTCACATGGCAGAAGGTCGGTTGTCTCTCAGTCCAAAGCACAAAACCTGGTGCGCTCACATGGCAGCAGGTCAGTTGTCTCTCAGTACAAAGCACAAGGCCTGGTGCGCTCACATGGCAGCAGGTCGGTTGTCTCTCAGTCCAAAGCACAAGGCCTGATGCTCTCACATGGCAGCAGGTCGGTTGTCTCTCAGTCCAAAGCACAAGGCCTGATGCTCTCACATGGCAGCAGGTCGGTTGTCTCTCAGTCCAAAGCACAAGGCCTGATGCTCTCACATGGCAGAAGGTCGGTTGTCTCTCAGTCCAAAGCACAAGGCCTGATGCTCTCACATGGCAGCAGGTCGGTTGTCTCTCAGTCCAAAGCACAAGGCCTGGTGGTCTCACATGGCAGCAGGTCGGTTGTCTCTCAGTCCAAAGCACAAGGCCTGGTGGTCTCACATGGCAGCAGGTCGGTTGTCTCTCAGTCCAAAGCACAAGGCCTGGTGGTCTCACATGGCAGCAGGTCAGTTGTCTCTCAGTCCAAAGCACAAGGCCTGGTGGTCTCACATGGCAGCAGGTCGGTTGTCTCTCAGGCCAAAGCACAAGGCCTGGTGGTCTCACATGGCAGCAGGTCGGTTGTCTCTCAGGCCAAAGCACAAGGCCTGGTGCTCTCACATGGCAGCAGGTCGGTTGTCTCTCAGGCCAAAGCACAAGGCCTGGTGCTCTCACAGGGCAGCAGGTCGGTTGTCTCTCAGTCTGAAGCACAAGGCCTGATGCTCTCACATGGCAGCAGGTCGGTTGTCTCTCAGGCCAAAGCACAAGGCCTGGTGCTCTGACAGGGCAGCAGGTCGGTTGTCTCTCAGTCCAAAGCACAAGGCCTGGTGGTCTCACAGGGCAGCAGGTCAGTTGTCTCTCAGTCCAAAGCACAAGGCCTGGTGGTCTCACAGGGCAGCAGGTCGGTTGTCTCTCAGTCCAAAGCACAAGGCCTGGTGCTCTCACAGGGCAGCGGGTCGGTTGTCTCTCAGTCCAAAGCACAAGGCCTGGTGCTCTCACAGGGCAGCAGGTCGGTTGTCTCTCAGTCCAAAGCACAAGGCCTGGTGCTCTCACAGGGCAGCATGTCAGTTGTCTCTCGGAATGTACCAGCTTCTCATCCGGTCTTGCTCCCTCTGCCCTCTCAACCCCCTGACCTTCCCCAATTGCCCTTTTACTATGTGCACTTCACTCTGCCATGACCGAAATGCTCCATAACAAAGATATTTTGCTCGTAGAATCCCTTTAAAAGAGCAAAGTGCTTTTCACTTGGTAGATGTTCGTTCATTTGGCCACAGCTCCATGTTTCAGGATTTGATTGTTTCAGAGCTCCATGTTTCAGAGTACCAATTACGTCATGACTGATGAACCAATCGGTGTCGCTCTGACATAAACATGCATATAAATGCACACTCTCTCACCTCTTCCGGTCTTTTGCTGTGAATTACCTTGAGGAGTACAACACGAAAAGCTTCGGTTATTGTTACTAGCAACGGGACCTGCCCTGTGGGCGGGGGGGGGGGGGGGGCTTCAATTGGGAGGCCCAAATGAAAAGGCAAAATATCAGAAATTGAAGACTTTTTTTATTTTAAACTATTTATATAAACATCCGTTAAGTCATATCACAGACAAATCATCAAAATCCTAACAGTATTTATAGAATTTCAATAAAAGCCACATCACTGTTCATATCGGTAAATAGTATTCCATCGTGTTTGGAAAAAC
Source organism: Myxine glutinosa (assembly GCF_964187855.1). Lineage (NCBI taxonomy): Eukaryota > Metazoa > Chordata > Myxini > Myxiniformes > Myxinidae > Myxine > Myxine glutinosa. The sequence goes on from NW_027617137.1 coordinate 51,339, forward strand.
TGGAAAAACGGGGGAAAAAATTGTAAAAACAATTTCGCCCATTTTACTCCAGGTCCCAGGATTACCCATCCAAAATTTCGTTGCGATCGGTTCAGCCGTTTTTGCGGTACCTGGGAACACACGGACACACGGACAGACGGACAGACATTTGGTGAATTATCGTACGATTATGTCATGTTTCTTTTCTTGTATATTAAAGTTCTGTAGTATCAAACATCTGTATATATATATATATATATATATATATATATATATATATATATATATATATATATATATATATATATATATATTGTTACAGACGCGGTTTTAGATGTTATTTTACCGAGCGGTTGGTATTACCGCGTCCGAACAGTTACTCCCCGATTAGAACCCGATTCCACCCGACGTTGACCAGATCGCACCGCAGATATTCAATCGGGAAACCTCTAAAGCGACCGAAAGAGAATGAAAAGAGAAGAAGACAGAGTACGGAGGAAGAACAGATTTATTATACACACACAAGCAATGGATGGAAGAAGCAGTCACACAGCGAATCGTTAACTTACACTATTCATTTTACTTAACCCCAAGACAACGAGTAGGACAGACGACGTTCACACTTACACGGGGGATATTGCAGGCAGGTAGGGCTTGAGGTGGATTGCTGGAGAGGGAGGAGGGTCGGAGGCAGCAGCTCTCAATTCCTCGCGGTTTTTGGCGGGAAAACCCTCCGTCGCGTATCCGCTGCTGTAGACGTCACGCGCTGGCTCGGCACACCTGCTCCTCTTCTTCTGGTGGAGCCGTCTCCCTCCTTTCAGCGCGTCTCTCCAAAGCTGGTTTCCTTTCCGAGTACCTCTCCTCTTTGGCTTGGAGCGTTTCGCCTCTCACCGCTCCTCTTGGTGTCGCCTCTTCGCTCATCTCCCAGGTCATCTCGTGAAGCAGTCCCTCTCAGTCGCTTTTATCACTCGGGGCGGAATCAAGCCGCCGGCTCCGAGGGCACGCCTACCGGGTCGCTCATCGCGGTGCTGATTGGCTGTTAGGGCTGGCTCACTCCTCCCCTCTATGACGAGGTGGAGACACGCCTTTCTTCTCCGAGGTTAGCACATGGGCAATGGCGGCTTGCGGGATTGAACACAACTCGCACCCTTTTGAAAGGAACTTTGGAGAGCGGAGATGATTTGGGGAAATTGGAAGGGCCTACGCTTATTTTGTTTGATACAATGCAAAGTCAATCTAGTGGGAAACACATATTTAACCTACATAGAATAAGGAAATACACTATTTAAAAAGATATATCGTGACCTGCGTGTAAGTTTCATGGAATTAACTAGGAGGACGGCTGCGACCATTATTTACATTACCAGGGTGTTACCATACTTTTGTAACGTTCACATTGTAACGTTTTCACATTCGTTACACTTCCTCCAAAATTGTTACACTTCTCAAAAAACCGTTACACTTCTCAAAACCGTTACAATATATATATATATATATATATATATATATATATATATATATATATATATATATATATATATATATATATATATATATATATCGACTCCATATGATGAGTGGATACCAGAGATAACGTTACCGCGTGGCAGGCGGTGCTTATCGCTCCCAGCAAGGTGCAGCAGCAGCTGTATGGGACACCTTGCTGGCGGTTCTCCACTGATGATATGAAGGTCGCATAGTGACTGATATATATATATATATATATAGGATGAGTGTTTCTTTCCAGGTATTTTTTTTTTTTTTTTGTATACTGAATCGAGGCTCGTCAAAGGAAGCACTGCTGTAGCTCGAGCCATAGATTATGTTTCATTTTCGAGTTCCTGTATTGTTGATGGTCTTGATTTTGCCTTTTCCGCCACCAATGTGCATTTCACAAATCCAAATGCCATTTTGTCATCATCACAGTATCGCTTTGCCAGCTTTAGCCGTTGGTTTTCAATCAATTTTACGAAAACGTTTAGGACACTCATGGTACATTACAGTCCTTTGTGGTTTTATAATATTGTTTTGTTGAAGGTTCCACTGTATCCCTGTCATTGGTTGTGGATCACCCGATGTCATTGGTCCCAGGGTGAGCAGAACATAAAAGAGGAAAGACTATCTTCTTGGAATATACCTCAATGTATTTTAACATGTAGGATTTGATTTGTTCATTCCGAGTCCGACTAAGTCCTGTGCTCCATCATTTCCCTCGCCAGAGGACAGGGTATTGCATTTCAGTCTGTCTGTCTGTCTGTCTGTCTGCTTGGCCGCACAGAATAAATATGATTTTCTCTGCAACCGTTGGTCAGATTGACAGGAAATATTAAGCATGACAGGCACCTCCTCATGTATAATTTTTTTTGAATGATAATTATGACGTCATGTCTCAATGGTTCGGCCGCCATCTTGAAAAAACCGAAAAACTTTGCACCTCTATATCTCCGAAAGTGCTGAATCGAAAAAATTGAGACATGGCTCATTGTAAATAACTCTCCATGGGGAATAAAATATGTTAATGATGATGTCATAGGTGCCTCCATTATGACGTCATAATTCGACAAGTACAAAACTTCATCCGATCAAGATAACATTTCTTGAGCGTCATCTAGGGATAAATTGGTGGAGAAAAAAATAATAATGATGATGTCATCGGTCACGGGGTTTGGCCGCCATATTTGTTTCAACACAAAAGCCTTAAAAACCACTAAAAGCACGTCCTGGCGAGGGTCTGCAATTTCTTGCTCTTTTTTGTTATCATTGTGTTTTACATAAAGCGAATTATGTTGGGGCCCCATTTGTACATTTGCATTCATTTTATGATCCATGAATGCGGAAGGTAAACGACGCCTCGGTGGTTGACACCGTTAAGGGCTGTTTATTTTTGTTACAATTTAACAATGACTTTATTGAGGAGGAGGTGATATATCATTCCAGAGCAGATTTTCCCACATCCTTTTTGATCGACTCTCAGGCATTTTTGTTCATTTAAATCGTTACACACCTGCTCTCATCTCCCTCCTCATCGGTACCCACTGCCATGCCATCGTTCTGCGTGGGCATGCGATTGGGCACACGGGTGGGTGGTGAAAGCGTGGAAAGGCGTTTAGGTGTTGAAGAGTGTTTATGGGGTTGTTGCCCATATTATGGCCCTAGGTATGAGCAGGCTGTGCCACCACGCTGACTATGTGTTCGAATGGATTCCCAATCGTGTGCCAAATCGGACTAATGTGGTAACTGTTTTGTTTAAATTTGAATGGGTGAATGTGAAACGTCGCTCTAAAATGTTCGAAATGAGATGTTCCTTCGAAACGAACGCAAATGCAATCACTTTGGATTCCAGAAAGATAAATCAGCAGCCACAAGTTTGAGAAGCATTATTGGATCCAAGAGGAGACGATAACCCGTTTGCCTCCTCCGTGTCCCCTGCGGTTGGATTCGTCATTGATGTATGTTTCTTCTTGTATATCATATTCAAATTGGGATTTTAATGTATATTTCATGATGTACTTTGACTGATGTCTAATAAACTCAAGAATTATTCAGATGGTTTCTTAACACATTCCATAAGTCTTCAGAGAGCTAATTGGAAACATTTCAGGTGAACCTTTGACATGAGAATGGAGTGTTTATAAAATGCTACAGAAATTACAAGTTTACTTGTTGTGCTTTGTTTGGCCTTCGGTATAATTGGCAAAGTCTTGCGGATGATTTGTGGTTTTTCTTTATGCAGAATTATCTTTCATCAAGCAGAGTATCGGTGCCTTTCACTAAATCAGGGCCTGCAGTGAATGCGGAGCCTGAGATGACATACATTTGGTGTTATAGAATGCGGAGCCTGAGATGACATACATTTGGTGTTATAGAATGCGGAGCCTGAGATGACATACATTTGGTGTTATAGAAGGCGGAGCCTGAGATGACATACATTTGGTCTTATAGAATGCGGAGCCTGAGATGACATACATTTGGTGTTATAGAATGCGGAGCCTGAGATAACATACATTTGGTGTTATAGAATGCGGAGCCTGAGATGACATACATTTGGTGTTAGAGAATGCGGAGCCTGAGATGACATACATTTGGTGTTATAGAATGCAGAGCCTGAGATGACATACATTTGGTGTTAGAGAATGCGGAGCCTGAGATGACATACATTTGGTGTTATAGAATGCAGAGCCTGAGATGACATACATTTGGTGTTGTAGAATGCGGAGCCTGAGATGACATACATTTGGTGTTATAGAATGCGGAGCCTGAGATGACATACATTTGGTGTCATAGAATGCGGAGCCTGAGATGACATACATTTGGTGTCATAGAATGCGGAGCCTGAGATGACATACATTTGGTGTTATAGAATGCGGAGACTGAGATGACATACATTTGGTGTTAGAGAATGCGGAGCCTGAGATGACATACATTTGGTGTTATAGAATGCAGAGCCTGAGATGACATACATTTGGTGTTAGAGAATGCGGAGCCTGAGATGACATACATTTGGTGTTATAGAATGAGGAGCCTGAGATGACATACATTTGGTGTCATAGAATGCGGAGCCTGAGATGACATACATTTGGTGTTATAGAATGCGGAGCCTGAGATGACATACATTTGGTGTTAGAGAATGCGGAGCCTGAGATGACATACATTTGGTGTTATAGAATCCGGAGCCTGAGATGACATACATTTGGTGTTATAGAATGCAGAGCCTGAGATGACATACATTTGGTGTTATAGAATGCGGAGCCTGAGATGACATACATTTGGTGTTATAGAATGCGGAGCCTGAGATGACATACATTTGGTGTTATAGAATGAGGAGCCTGAGATGACATGCATTTGGTGTTATAGAATGCAGAGCCTGAGATGACATACATTTGGTGTTATAGAATGCGGAGCCTGAGATGACATACATTTGGTGTTATAGAATGAGGAGCCTGAGATGACATGCATTTGGTGTTATAGAATGCGGAGCCTGAGATGACATACATTTGGTGTTATAGAATGCGGAGCCTGAGATGACATACAATTGGTGTTATAGAATGAGGAGCCTGAGATGACATACATTTGGTGTTATAGAATGCGGAGCCTGAGATGACATACATTTGGTGTTATAGAAGGCGGAGCCTGAGATGACATACATTTGGTGTTATAGAAGGCGGAGCCTGAGATGACATACATTTGGTCTTATAGAATGAGGAGCCTGAGATGACATACATTTGGTGTTATAGAATGCGGAGCCTGAGATGACATACATTTGGTGTTATAGAATGAGGAGCCTGAGATGACATGCATTTGGTGTTATAGAATGCGGAGCCTGAGATGACATACATTTGGTGTCATAGAATGCGGAGCCTGAGATGACATATATTTGGTGTTATAGAATGCGGAGCCTGAGATGACATACATTTGGTGTTATATAATGCGGAGCCTGAGATGACATACATTTGGTGTCATAGAATGCGGAGCCTGAGATGACATACATTTGGTGTCATAGAATGCGGAGCCTGAGATGACATACATTTGGTGTTATAGAATGAGGAGCCTGAGATGACATGCATTTGGTGTTATAGAATGCAGAGCCTGAGATGACATACATTTGGTGTTATAGAATGCGGAGCCTGAGATGACATACATTTGGTGTTATAGAATGCGGAGCCTGAGATGACATACATTTGGTGTTATAGAATGAGGAACCTGAGATGACATGCATTTGGTGTTATAGAATGCGGAGCCTGAGATGACATACATTTGGTGTTATAGAATGCGGAGCCTGAGATGACATACAATTGGTGTTATAGAATGAGGAGCCTGAGATGACATACATTTGGTGTTATAGAATGCGGAGCCTGAGATGACATACATTTGGTGTTATGGAAGGCGGAGCCTGAGATGACATACATTTGGTCTTATAGAATGCGGAGCCTGAGATGACATACATTTGGTGTTATAGAATGCGGAGCCTGAGATGACATACATTTGGTGTTATAGAATGAGGAGCCTCAGATGACATACATTTGGTGTTATAGAATGAGGAGCCCGAGATGACATACATTTGGTGTTATAGAATGAGGAGCCTGAGATGACATGCATTTGGTGTTATAGAATGCGGAGCCTGAGATGACATACATTTGGTGTCATAGATTGCGGAGCCTGAGATGACATACATTTGGTGTTATAGAATGCGGAGCCTGAGATGACATACATTTGTTGTTATAGAATGTGGAGCCTGAGATGACATACATTTGGTGTCATAGAATGCGGAGCCTGAGATGACATACATTTGGTGTCATAGAATGCGGAGCCTGAGATGACATACATTTGGTGTTATAGAATGCAGAGCCTGAGATGACATACATTTGGTGTTATAGAATGCGGAGCCTGAGATGACATACATTTGGTGTTAGAGAATGCGGAGCCTGAGATGACATACATTTGGTGTTATAGAATGAGGAGCCTGAGATGACATACATTTGGTGTTATAGAATGCAGAGCCTGAGATGACATACATTTGGTGTTATAGAATGCAGAGCCTGAGATGACATACATTTGGTGTTATAGAATGAGGAGCCTGAGATGACATACATTTGGTGTTAGAGAATGCGGAGCCTGAGATGACATCCATTTGGTGTTATAGAATGCAGAGCCTGAGATGACATACATTTAGTGTTATAGAATGCGGAGCCTGAGATGACATACATTTGTTGTTATAGATTGCGGAGCCTGAGATGACATGCATTTGGTGTTATCGAATGCGGAGCCTGAGATGACATACATTTGGTGTTATAGAATGCGGAGCCTGAGATGACATACATTTGGTGTTATAGAATGCGGAGCCTGAGATGACATACATTTGGTGTTATAGAATGCGGAGCCTGAGATGACATACATTTGGTGTTATAGAATGTGGAGCCTGAGATGACATACATTTGGTGTTATAGAATGCGGAGCCTGGGATGACATACATTTGGTGTTAATGAATGCAGAGCCTGGGATGACATACATTTGGTGTTATAGAATGCGGAGCCTGAGATGACATACATTTGGTGTTATAGAATACGGAGCCTGAGATGACATACATTTGGTGTTATAGAATGAGGCGTTTCAGGGATCATGAATCACCAAACAACGTTTTCTGACCAAAACATGCAGAAAATTAATTATTTTTAGGGTGACCATTTCTGGTGGTGACCTCTCAACTAATTGCCTTGTATTTCAAATCTCTTTTCTCATTTCCATTTCCATTTCCCCACCTACAGAAACACAGACACAAACTCTGGTTAAGGGCGACATGATACATAACGTGTACATATGGGGTTGAGAGGAGGTAGCGGTTGGGAGGAGATAGAGTTGGGAGGAGTTGCAGTTGGGAGGAGGTAGCAGTTGGGAGGAGGTCGCGGTTGGGAGGAGGTAGTGCTTGGGAGGAGGTAGCAGTTAGGAGGAGGTAGCAGTTGGGAGAAGATATCAGTTGAGAGGAGGTAGCAGTTGGGAGGAGATATCAGTTGGGAGGCGGTAGCAGTTGGGAGGACGTAGCAGTTGGGAGGAGGTAGTAGTTGGGAGGAGGTGGTGCTTGTGAGGAGATATCAGTTGGGAGGAGGTAGCAGTTGGGAGAAGGTTGATTTGGGAGGTGGTAGTAGTTTGGGGGAGGTGGTGAAGTTAGGAGGGGTGTAGTTGGGAGGAGGTGGAGTTGGGAGGAGGTAGCAGTTGGGAGGAGGTAGCAGTTGGGAGGAGGTGGAGTTGGGAGGAGGTAGCAGTTGGGAGGAGGTGTAGTTGAGAGGAGCTGGGGTTGGGATGTGGTAATGATTGGAAGGAGGCGTAAGCGGATTGGAAGAGGTGGAGTTGGGAGGTGGTAGTGGTTTGGGGGAGTGTTGGTGGAGTTAGGAGCGGTGTCGTTGCGAGGAGGTGGAGTTGAGAAGAGGTGGAGATGAGAAGAGGTGGAGTTCAGAGGGGTGTAGTTGGGAGGAGGTGGAGTTAGGAACATGTGGAGTTGGGTGGAGGTAGAAGTTGGGAAGGGGGTCAAAATAATTGTATTTTTCTTTTGCTTAAGTTCTATTTGTCATTGAGCTCATAAACCTTTCATCCGAATGATGAGCATCCTAATTTACAATTAATCACAATGTTGAAGGAATTAAAAATTGCAGCTCAAGGCTGATGCAATCACAAGCTCAGCACCCAAGGTGATGTCGATAACCATATACCTGGTGACCACAGGCAGTGTCATCGACACATCCAAGGTGAATAATTAAAATCGTCATAAGGCATTTGTGGTTCACATTTATCCATGATGATGTTGATAAAGCTTGAAATGGTGAAACTACTGGAGAAGGCTAAACCAGGTCTTTCGTAACACCAAAGGGTTGCCAATGCCAAGAGATCTCAAAGGACACTCCTTCGATATTCCTATCCTGGGTTACATTCCCAGACAAACAACAAACGTAATTCCTGAAAATCCCGGAGAGCGTTCACTTATGGGAACCCGAGGACCACATAACCACACTCCTATGTGACCATTTATAAATTGCATACGCATATACACATAACCACACTCCTAGGTGACCATCTATAAATTGCGTATGCATCTCGACATAACCACACTCCTCGGTGACCATCTATAAATTGCGTACGCATCTACACATAACCACACTCCTATGTGGCCATCTATAAATTGCGTATGCATCTCGACATAACCACACTCCTCGGTGACCATCTATAAATTGCGTACACATCGACACATAACCACACTCCTATGTGACCATCTAGAAATTGCTTACGCATCTACATATAACCACACTCCTATGTGACCATCTGTAAATTGCTTACGCATCTACATATAACCACACTCCTATATGACCATCTATAAATTGCTTACGCATCTACATATAACCACACTCCTATGTAACCATCTATAAATTGCGTGCACATCTACATATAACCACATTCCTATGTGACCATCGATAAATTGCTTACGCATCTACATATAACCACACTCCTATATGACCATCTATAAATTGCTTACGCATCTACATATAACCACATTCCTATGTGACCATCTATAAATTGCTTACGCATCTACATATAACCACACTCCTATATGACCATCTATAAATTGCGTACACATCGACACATAACCACACTCCTATGTGACCATCTATAAATTGCGTACACATCGACACATAACCACACTCCTATGTGACCATCTATAAATTGCGTACACATCGACACATAACCACACTCCTATGTGACCATCTATAAATTGCGTACACAGCTACACAACCACACTTGTATGTGATCACTGGTAGGTTTTTCGCTCGTATCTCCAACAATAAATAGTTAGACAGAATTCCTTCAGGAACATAAAACGATTGATCTGAATGAACAACATTCTCAAAGATGTTCTTAATTAGTCTCCTATGTGATCATAAGAGAGGGAAGGCCAAAAGAAGAAAGAAAGAAGGAAAACAAATTGCAAAGATACCCAACTACACCAAATATTTTCTTTACTTTAATCTGCTTTTCCTGAAGTAATGAACCTGCTCATTTATTCCAAGTTATTCTGGTGTTAGAATGAGGTTTTTCACAGATGTTACAAAACAAGGTGAATAAAGATAACCATTAATTACAATTTCCACCTCTTTTGCAAAATGAATTTAGGGAAATGATGTAATCTCAACAGTAGGGAAGGGGGTGGGGGAGCACTACCCTCTGACTTCTGAGAAAAAAGAAGGTATTCATCACTTTATTAACACTTGATAGGCCTGCTAATAAGGATGTGTCATCAGACCCATAATCCGTTTGACGAATGGTGATCTAATGAGCTGTGGAGCCACCAATGATAGCCGAGAGTCAAGTGCTTTCAACACCTCACTTCACCTTTACACCTCACAATCACCTTTACACCTGGCACTCACCCCTATACATACACTGTCCTTTACACTTCACACTCACCTTTACACCTCACACTCACCTTTGCACCTCACACTCACCTTTACACCTCACAATTACCTTTACGCCTCACAATCACCTTTGCACCTCACACTCACCTTTACACCTACCTTGCACTCACCTCTACACATACACTGGCATTTACACCTCCACTCACATTTACACCTCACATTCACCTTCACAACTACACTCACCTTTACACCAACACTCAGAGACACCGAAAGGGGAGAGGCAGGGGGTGACCACCCAGGTGCCCAGACCTAATAGGGGCCCATAATTATTCCTTCAATTTATTTGTTTCATATTGTTACGTTTGTGGGGGTAGATGGAGGAATCCTATAGTAAATATAGGATTGTATAGTTATAGCATGGACCGTGGACGCGTAGGAGACATCTCGATGTATTTAAGTAGGGAAACTGGAGCTTAAGATTGTTTATGTGTCTTCACACGAGGGGTGAAGCTGTGTTAACTCGTTAGGGATTAAGGTTACTTTCACCAAGTATGTGGTTTCCCTTTGTCGCTTTCCCTACCTTTTTACATTTACAAGGATGGCCATGCAAAACTTCCATTAAACCACCACAACCGTCGACAGTACCACAACATTGCCGATCGACAAGTAAGCCCCGCCTCCAAAAGATTGGAGCCAGCAGGTCACGCCCCGAAGTTCGTCATTGGTCAAGAGGACACCAGGTGATTCAATAGAGCTCGGCCATTGGTCGGTATGACGTCAGGAGAGAAGGTTCGTGAGGAGTGAGAGGAAGAAGAGCACATCTCGCTGGCTCTCTCGGTGTGGGGTTTGTTTTTTTTGCATACAGAATTGAGGCTCGTGCAACAGTGAACACATTGAACATGAAAACATGCACAGACACATAAACATGCAATGAAGGGAGCGGGAGACAAGAGGGAGAGGGAAGCACACAAGCACAATGATAGTAGCGAACAAGGACGTTGGTAGATCTGTGGAAGGGGAAGGGCTGGGGACGTGGGAGGGGTCCATGGTATAAAGCAAATGAACACTACCAGGAATTTCACTACGAGGAATTTCAGGAAAGAAGTTGGGGATTGAAAGAGGTGGATTTGGGGTGTTTTACGGGGGGGGGGGGGGGGGGTGGTAGAAAAGATCAAGGTTTTGTTTGGATGGGGGAAGATAAGAGATGGTGGTGAACAGCTGTTTTAAAGACATGGAGGGAGGAGAAGGATTGAAGAGACTGTGGGAGTTTGTTCCAGAGGCGGGAGAAAAGAGGAATGAACGAGTGAAAGTGAACAGAGAGACTAGATTTTGGCAGTTTCACCAGAAGAGGGTTGCTGGCAGATCTTGTGCGTCCTGCAGGAATATTTGGGGGACAGAGCACAGACAGAGCCAGGCGGGAGAGGAGTCGGTAGAAGATGGAAAGACCAGCTACCTGCCTGCGGTGAGAGAGAGAAAGGACCTCAGAATTAGCTTCATCGCGGGAGATTCCAATGATTCTGAATGCTTTGGTTTCAACAGCGTGAAGCCGAGCTGGATGTGAGGCAGGAGCACCAGCCCAGAGGGGAGAGCAGTATTCCATTGAGCTGCAGATGAAAACTTTCTATGTGGGGAGGAGTTCAGAAATGCCCAGAAAGGACTTCGCACAACGGAGGATACCCAGTCGGTTACTGGCTTTGGAGGCCTTGGAAATGTGGTTTCCCAGGAAAGATCATGGCAGATAGTGAGACCCAAAAGCTTGAGTGAAAGAACTTCTTCAAGAGGATTGTTCAGAAAGTAGATGGGAGGGTTGTCCAGACCGTATTTTTGGAGAGACATAGTGAGAGTGTGAGATTTGTCAGGATTGAAAGACATGTTCCACTTGTTTGACCAGTTTCTGATTTTATTCAGGTCTGCAGAGTGAAGAGGTTGCAGACTGCTAATCTTTGGGTTGAGAAATGGAGCTGCAGAGAGTGGAGTCATCAGCAAAGAGATAGAGAGGATTTTTCCAGAGAGTCGGAGAGATCATTGATGAAGACCAGAAAAAGCACATGGCCCAGAACACTGCCTTGAGGAACTCCAGCCTGAACAGATAGGGGAGATGAGAGAATTCCATTCAGGGCCACATGTTGACTGCGACTGGTGAAGAAGTCCAGAAGCCATGAGTGGAGGTTTCCAATGATACCATAAGAGGAGAGTTTGGTGAGCAGAGCAGGGTGCCAGACCGTATCAAAGGCACGTGATATGTCAAGGGAGACAGCTCTGATTTCCTGTTTGTCATTGAGTACCTCCATCCATTGTTGAGACAGCAGAAGCAGCATGTCCAGAGTAGAATGACCTGGTCTGAATCCAAATTGATGATCCGAGATCAAGCCATTGGAGAAGAGGAAGGATTTGATGTCAGAAGCGATGATTGATTCCATGACATTGCTGATTATTGGGAGCAGGCTGATTGGTCCGTAGTTGCAAGAATCTGTTTTTGCACATTTTGTGTAAAGCGGTAATGTTGGCTGATTTCCAAGCAGATGGCAGGTGACCTTGAGAAAAAGAGAGGTGAAGAGAACAGAGAGAGGGTGAGATAGAGCAGAAGAGCAGGATTTTAGGACCCGTGGGCTGATGCCGTCAGGTCCAGTTGCAGAATCAGAGTCGAGGTTTGACAGAAACTTCATCTTGTCAGGAGAGAAGGACAGAGTCCAGGAGCAGCTGGGTTCGACTGGTTAAGGTGGATACAGAAAGAGACTGGTTTAGGGCACAAGATTTTCAGGCAAACACAGAGTTGAGGCATTCGGCTTTTTCATGTGCAGTGTCAGCTGTGGAGGCATTTGAGCTAAGGGAGGGGATGGAAGGGGGAACAAACACCAGAATCGGATTTGACCAGACGTCACCCGGATTTGGAGGAGGGCGACAGGTTTGAGAGTTCAGTCTTGAGAGTAGAGAGATATTGTTTCCTGGCTCTCCTGAGGGTAGACACACACTTGTTCCGAGCTTGGTGAAAGGAACTGAGATTGCCTTCAGTTGCATTTGCCTTCCAAGAGGCAAAGGCAAGTTGTTTCAGGGCAACTGCCTCACCACAATATTCAGTGTACCATGGACGGGAGGAAGGGTAAGACAACTGTAGACGAGATGGGATAAATCTGTGCATGAGCAAGAGCAGTTTACTTTGGAAGAATTCCCAGGAAGAATTGATGTCAGAGGCAGTTGAGATGGGAGACCAGTCCAGATGATTGATGGCTGCTTGCAGACCGTGCCAGTCAGCCTGAGTGAAAAGCCAGACTCGTCGGCGCTGAGGAGGCTCTCTGAGAATGGCCAGAGAGATGTCCACTTTAACAAGCACATGATCAGAAGAACCGATTGGAGCAGAAGAGGAGCAGCAGGCATTTGCAGGGAAGTTCGTCATAACCAAGTCCAGAAGAGAAGATACTCCTTTGACTGAGATCCGGGTCGGGAAATTAACAGATTGTGTCAGTCCCAATGAGTTGCAGAAGTCCTTTGCTGAGATGCCATGGCTGGTGTGAATGGTACCCACACCCAACCAGCTGGCATGATGACAGTTGAAGTCACCACATAAGTTTGCACAAGTTGTTTTTTTTTTGGATGAGCAAAGGGTTTTTTTGGTTTTTGCACAAAGGGTTTTTGCACGAGCAAGACGGGCACCTTTGTGTGGTCCAGGAGTTTGGAGTGAGGAGCGCTTTACACCAGTCGGCAGTAATTTGAGGAGGTTTCTGACACTGCTGAGGTCTTGCTGGGTTGAAGGCCGTGCCGTTCATCCTAGGGAGAGCAAAATATGGCCGACCCTCACATATGGCCGACCCTCACAACTCACCACATGCTCGTGGTGCCATGGAATGCAGCGCCGCCGCCAACTTGTGCCAGATTCCTGCCGGGGGGACATCGAACTCTGAGCTTCACCACCATCGCCACAACCTCGCAGAAGGGCCCATTCGGAACACAGAGCTGAATGCCTGCCAGCTAAAGGAAACATTAATTTTATTATCTGTCCCCTTGTCTGTTTATTATTATCTGTCCTCCCCGTTTTGGGAAGGGGAGAAGGGAAGGAGGAAAAAAATCCCGGTGCAAAGAATGCTTCAACCTCAGTGTTGCACAGGAAAAAAAAGGGAATTGTAATATCCTCTGCCACCATCACCAGGTGGCGCTACACGGTACACATTTACATCGATATAATTTATGCCCCTCCAAACATGTGTATATGTGTGTGTATGTGTATGTGTATATGTGTGTGTATATATATGTGTGTGTGTGTGTGTGTGTGTTTATGTGTGTATGTTTATGTGTGTATGTGTGTGTGTATGTTTATGTGTGTATGCATGTGTATGTTTATGTGTGCATGTGTGTATGTGTATGTTTGTGTGTATTTGTGTGTGTGTGTGTGTGTGTGTATGTATGTGTGTATGTTTGTGTGTGTATGTTTATGTGTGTATATGTGTGTGTATGTGTGTATGTGTGTGTGTATGTGTTTGTATATTGAAATTGTGTAGGATTGTATATTGTGTGTATATTGTGTAGGATCGAAACCTCGAGGAAGAACGGTGCCCAGCTGATGATCCATGCAGTCGGGAAACGAGTCAATTGCTTACAGGTTAAGGTTCTTGCTTTCGGTGGAGAAACTATGTTTGAGGTTTACAATTTAAACAAGTGAATCCACTTGGATTCCGCCCAGGTTGGCACATGGAAATTATGATGTAGCATAATTATCATCTCGGGTCAAGATTTGAAATTATGCCATGGTTTTTGTAAAATTGCTACTAGTATTCACATTATGTACTTTCACCAAAACATACATCATCATAGAAACATACATAGAATTTGGGTCCTCTGGGTCATTTGGGTCCTCTGGGTCATTTGGGTCCTCTGGGTCATTTGGGTCCTCTGGGTCATTTGGGTCATTTGGGTCCTCTGGGTCATTTGGGTCCTCTGGGTCATTTGGGTCCTCTGGGTCATTTGGGTCCTCTGGGTCATTTGGGTCCTCTGGGTCATTTGGGTCCTCTGGGTCATTTGGGTCCTCTGGGTCATTTGGGTCCTCTGGGTCATTTGGGTCATTTGGGTCCTCTGGGTCATTTGGGTCCTTTGGGTCCTCTGGGTCATTTGGGTCCTCTGGGTCCTCTGGGTCCTCTGGGTCATTTGGGTCCTCTGGGTCCTCTGGGTCATTTGGGTCCTCTGGGTCATTTGGGTCCTCTGGGTCCTCTGGGTCCTCTGGGTCCTCTGGGTCATTTGGGTCCTCTGGGTCCTCTGGGTCCTCTGGGTCATTTGGGTCCTCTGGGTCCTCTGGGTCATTTGGGTCCTCTGGGTCATTTGGGTCCTCTGGGTCATTTGGGTCCTCTGGGTCATTTGGGTCCTCTGGGTCATTTGGGTCCTCTGGGTCATTTGGGTCCTCTGGGTCATTTGGGTCCTCTGGGTCATTTGGGTCCTCTGGGTCATTTGGGTCCTCTGGGTCATTTGGGTCCTCTGGGTCATTTGGGTCCTCTGGGTCATTTGGGTCATTTGGGTCATTTGGGTCCTCTGGGTCATTTGGGTCCTCTGGGTCATTTGGGTCATTTGGGTCCTCTGGGTCCTCTGGGTCATTTGGGTCCTCTGGGTCATTTGGGTCCTCTGGGTCATTTGGGTCCTCTGGGTCATTTGGGTCCTCTGGGTCATTTGGGTCCTCTGGGTCATTTGGGTCCTCTGGGTCATTTGGGTCCTCTGGGTCCTCTGGGTCATTTGGGTCCTCTGGGTCATTTGGGTCCTCTGGGTCCTCTGGGTCCTCTGGGTCCTCTGGGTCCTCTGGGTCATTTGGGTCCTCTGGGTCCTCTGGGTCATTTGGGTCCTCTGGGTCATTTGGGTCCTCTGGGTCATTTGGGTCCTCTGGGTCATTTGGGTCCTCTGGGTCATTTGGGTCCTCTGGGTCATTTGGGTCCTCTGGGTCATTTGGGTCCTCTGGGTCATTTGGGTCCTCTGGGTCCTCTGGGTCATTTGGGTCCTCTGAGTCATTTGGGTCCTCTGGGTCATTTGGGTCCTCTGGGTCATTTGGGTCCTCTGGGTCATTTGGGTCCTATATTCCTATCCTATAACATATATATCTACTATAACCTATCCTATAAATATAGATTTGATGACGTCATGTTTACACATCTGAGCGACAGAAATGAGCGACAGAAATGAGCGACAGAAATGGGTGACAGAAACTAGCTTCACTTTTGAGCGCCCGAAATTCCCAGGCAAACGCTATAACGCACCAGGTTTACAACCTGTGCGTTAATAAAGTTGAATATGGGATGTTGTGACATAAACATAATTTACAACAATCGTTTAAATTATTTAAGTTTAGGAACAACCGATATTGTACAATTAATTAAGTGTGTGTGTGTGTGTATGTGTGTGTGTGTGTGTGTGTGTGTGTGTGTGTGTATGTTTGTGTGTGTATGTGTGTGTGTATGTTTATATGTGTATATGTATGTGTATGTTTATGTGTGTATGTGTGTGTGTATGTTTATGTGTGTATGTGTGTGTCTGTGTATGTTTATGTGTGTATGTGTGTGTATGTGTATGTTTATATGTGTAGATGTGTGTGTATGTTTATGTGTGTATATGTGTGTGTATGTTTATGTGTGTATGTGTGTGTGTATGTTTATATGTGTATATGTGTGTGTATGTTTATGTGTGTATGTGTGTGTGTATGTTTATGTGTGTATATGTGTGTGTATGTTTATGTGTGTATGTGTGTGTGTATGTTTATATGTGGATATGTGTGTGTATGTGTATGTTTATGTGTGTATGTGTGTGTGTATGTTTATGTGTGTATATGTGTGTGTATGTGTGTGTGTATGTTTATATGTGGATATGTGTGTATGTTTAGGTGTGTATATGTGTGTGTGTGTGTGTGTGTGTGTGTGTATGTGTGTGTATGTTTATGTGTGTGTGTGTGTGTGTGTGTTTATGTGTGTATGTGTGTGTGTGTGTGTTTATATGTGTGTGTGTGTGTGTGTGTGTGTGTTTGTGTGTATGCTTATGTGTGTATGTGTATGTATGTGTGTGTGTTTGTGTGTGTATGTTTATATGTGTTTGTGTGTGTGTGTGTGTGTGTGTCTATGTTTATGTGTGTATGTGTGTATGTTTGTGTGTGTGTATGTGTATGTATGTGTGTGTTTTTTTTTGTTGTTTTTTTTGGATACAGAGTCGAGGCTCGTGAAAGAGCTAACATTTATCAAACAAACAAATCAAACAAACAAGCAAACAAAGTATATAAAAAGGGGAGCGGTCGACAAGATGGGGAGAGAAGGGGAGGAAGCACACAAACACAACATTTGAGAGCAGGGACATTGGGAGATGTTTTTGGAGGGAGAGGGCCTGGGGGAGGCAGGATAGGTATAAAACGCAAGGACACCAAGGACTTCCAGGAAAGAAGTCAAAAGTCACGTCAAAAAAGTGGATTTGGGGTGAAATTAGAGGTGGTAGAAAAGATCAAGGTTTTGGATGGTGGAAGATAAGAGATGGTGGTGAACAGCTGTTTTAAAGACCTGGAGGGAGGAGTGGGATTGAAGAGAGTGAGGGAGTTTGTTCCAGAGGCGGGAGAAAAGAGGAATGAAGGAGTGAAGGTGAGCAGAGAGTCTTGATTTTGGCAGTTTAACCATAAGAGGGTTGCAGGCAGATCTTGTGCGACCTGCAGGAATATTTGGGGGACAGAGCCCAGAGAGAGCTGGGGGAGCAAGGCCGGAGAGGAGTCGGTAGTAGATGGAAAGACCACCAACCTGCCTGCGGTGAGTGAGTGAAAGGCCCTCGGAGATAGCGTCATCGCGGGAGATTCCAATGATTCTGAAAGCTTTGGTTTCAACAGCGTGAAGACGAGCTAGGTGTGAGGCAGGAGCACCAGCCCAGAGGGGAGAGCAGTATTCCATTGAGCTGCGGATGAAAGCCTTGTATGTGGTGAGGAGCTCAGGTGTGCCAAGGAAGGACTTCGCACGACGGAGGATGCCCAGTCGGCGACTGGCTTTGGAGGCCAGCTTGGAAATGTGGTTTTCCCAGGAAAGATCATGGCAGATAGTGAGACCCAAAAGCTTGAGTGACAGAACTTCTTGGAGAGGATTATTCAGAAAGTGGATGGGAGGGTTGTCCAGTCGGTCTTTTCGGAGAGACATCGTAAGAGTGTGAGATTTATCAGGATTGAAAGACATGTTCCCCTTGTTTGACCAGTCTGTGATTTTGTCCAGGTCTGCAGAGAGTGAGGAGGCAGCAGACTGCCGATCTGAGGGATGAAGAATGGAGCGGCAGAGAGTGGAGTCATCAGAAAAGAGATAGAGAGGATTTTCAAGAGAGTCAGAGAGATCATTGATGAAGACCAGAAAAAGCACAGGGCCCAGAACACTGCCTTGGGGAACTCCAGCCTGAACAGGAAGAGGAGATGAGAGAAACCCATTCAGGGCCACACGTTGACTACGACTAGAGAGGAAGTCCGCCAGCCATGCGTGGAGATTTCCATGGATACCATAGGAGGAGAGTTTGGTGAGCAGAGCTGGGTGCCAGACCATGTCGAAGGCACGTGATATGTCAAGGGAGACAGCTCTAATTTCCTGTTTGGCATTGAGGACCTCCATCTATTGTTGAGACAGCAGAAGCAGCATGTCCATAGTAGAGTGACATGGTCTGAAACCAAATTGATGATCAGAGATCAAGCCATTGGAGAAGGGGAAAGTTTATATGTGTGTGTGTGTGTGTGTTTATGTGTGTATGTGTGTATGTTTGTGTGTGTGTGTGTGTGTGTGTGTGTGTGTATGTGTGTGTGTGTGTGTGTGTGTGTGTGTGTGTGTGTGTGTGTGTGTGTGTGTGTGTGTATGTGTGTGTTTTGTGTGCACTTACACTCTGTGAATTATTTTCCTGTTGTTATACGCAGTCCTGTCCTACCTGACAGAGACAGAGACATAGACAGAGAGTTCATGCGTGACAGTGTTGACACGAGTGACAAAAACCCTGTGGATTTTTTCGTTACCTGTTTTCCGTTTGATCCCCCTTTACATTCCACCTGCTTGAGAAGCTTTTTTGGTGGGACGGGGAAGAGGAGATTTAAAATTCAGATTCAGGTGAGTGAGGGGACATTGAGTAAAATGGGAACGTATTGACAGTGAGAACACATTGGAATCAACAAGCAAGGGAAAGAACAAATGGGAAAAGAGGAGAGAGTGGAGGAGAGTAAACACAGTAATCCGCAAATAAAGGGAGAGGTGAGGTTAGAGAAGGTTAATTGATGCAGACAAGATCATGTTTGGGGATGCGGGAGGACATGAGATAGTAGTGCACAACCTACTTGTTTCCTCTTCCTCCTTCCTAATTAAACTTCCAATATCCAAGGAAATGAGATACCGCAGTGGTGCACCGCTTGCTTGAAGGCCGGAGTGAAGAGTGGGATTCATCATTCTTCAGAAGACATTTCCACAAATGCAAGAAAAGGGAAACCACATATTAGAAGCCGGGGGTTGGTTTGGTTATTGAAAGCTCAATTTGGAAGGAGGAAGTTTTGTGTTTCATGGAGAATCTGCGGATGGTCAGAGAAGGCTGAGAGAGCTCGACAGGAGGGAGTAAAACAAAGGGAGTAAAAAAAAAAAAGCATTGTGAAATGAAGGCAACTGGCCTTGTGCTTCGGCCTTGTCATGAGAGATTCCAATAATATTGAGAGCGATAGTGTCTGACCAATGGGAATGGCGGGATGGTGGGTTCATACTTGCTTATCCTTCTGGAGTGACAGCGTGAGACTGTTACATTTTCCAGGATTTAAAGACACGTTACATTTGTCAGAGCAGCAAATAATCCATTGCAGATGGACAGAGTGACGTGTCCGCCATTGGCATGTCAGTGCGATGGATGTCAGTGATGTCTTAGGACATGGTGATTGCCTGGAAGTTGCGATTTAAGGTCTCCATCCATTGCTAAGAGAGTTAGAGGGAAGCAGCAGCATTTGTATTCTTGAAGTGGTCGGAATGGAATCCAAAATCCAAACTGATGGTCACCCAGCCAAAACAACAATGGTGGGGCAGTGATGGGCCAACGTCAGTCCCGTCGTTGGACCAATGTTGGAGCAAGGTCAACCCCATCGTTGGGCCAACATCTTACGATAATTCACCAAATGTCCGTACGAACGTACCGCAAAAACGGCTGAACCGATCACGATATTTTGGGTGGGTATTCCTGGGACCCCTGGGAGTAAAATAGGCTATAATGTTTTTCCAAGTTTTCCAATTTCCCAGTTTTTCCAAACACGATTATTATTATTTTATTTTTTTTTGGATTTGGATTATTTTATTTTTTTACGATGGAATAATATTTTCCGATATGAACAGTGATGTGGCTTTTATTGAAACTCTACAAATACTGTTTAGATTTTGATGACAATTACGAACCTGCCGCGAATGCGAAAGTGGACAGATGACGGCAATGTGCGGGTTTGATAATATCCCAATACAACCGTCATTCAATCGTAATGTTAAATCGTTAAATGTTAATCGTGTCAATCGTTTTGTTAAAGTATCAATTGATGGTTGGAATTGAGTGAATACAATTACGATTTTGAATTCGTAATTGTGTTCACCCACCCGTACGGAACTTCACATCAGGATTTAAATATTTGTTTATGTCATGAATGTTGTTAAAAGTTTATTTTTTATATAAATGTTATTTAATTTGTGATTGGAGTTATGCTGTTTGGAATGAAAAAAGAGATATCGAGTTCAAGTGAATGACGAAATGGCGTGACGGTTTCTACTTTCTGAACATGAACTTCGCGGATCGCCATATGCAGATTCGCCACGGACCCACGATCGATGTTTCTATACGTGAACGTACACGTTTGTTTGCGAACGGGCACGTTTTCATGGAAGTCCTTCACGAACTTGCTGTCCATGTCTGACGTGCGACTGAAGGTGCTACAGGAATGTGGAATTTATTGGTTTCATGCTTTAGCATTCGCCATTTCTGCATTGTCTGTTTGCTTCTGGCCTCCCACCCGTGCGTAGCTAGGGTACCTCACGAGTAATAAATAATAACGTTAGGCCAACGAATCACTGCTAAGGTCAAATGTTTCCTCTGTTCCATCAGCTTGATCTCTGCCCTGCGAACACAACCGCGTTGGGCCGACGGAATTTTGTCCTGGTGTGCCAACTGTGGCTCGACGTTGGAAGGAAGCACAGGCCCAACGTGGTTGTGTTAGCAGGGCAGAGATCACGCTGATGGAACAGAGGAAACATTTGACTTCAGCAGTAATGATGGATTCCATGACTTAACTTATAGTTTGAAATCAGCTCACTAATTTGTTGTTGTTAAGGTGTTTTTGCAACCTTTTTGAGAACATGTCATACAGGAAGTATCAGGGCTATAATTGCCTAATTTGTGCTGCAACACATCTCGTTACCCGTTTTGTATTCTGGTGGCCCTGATCTGATCCTTTGTGAACACCTGCTCCAAAACGGTGATTACATCCTTGGATTACCTGAGCAGGTCTGTCATGGGTCTAATAATAATAATAATAATAATGCATTTATTTTATATAGCGCTTTTCAGGAAGCCCAAAGACGCTTTGACAGAGTGCAAAACATAATGCATAGCAAAACATAAAAACAATTGCAAAAAAAGAAGAATCAATAGGGAAATATTCAAAGCACAAAGGAGGGAGAAGGAGAGGAGATAGTCAGGGGTTAGATGCTGTGGGTTAAATGTTGAATGCAGTGTTGAACAGGTGGGTCTTGAGTGATGTTTTGAATGTGGTGAGTGAGGAGGAGTCTCTGATGGTGTGAGGTAGCGAGTTCCAGAGGGTGGGAGCAGCGATGGAGAAGGCCCTGTCCCCCCAGGATCTAAATTTGGTCCGGATGGGGGGGGGGTCAGGAGGTTGGTACCAGCAGAGCGGAGGTTGCGGGTGGGAGTGTGTCTGGAGAGGAGGTCAGCCAGGTAGGATGGGGCCAGGTTATGGAGGGCTTTGTAGGTCAAGAGGAGGATTTTGTACTGGATTCTCTGGGAGATGGGGAGCCAGTGAAGCTTGTAAAGGACGGGGGTGATGTGGTCACGGGTCCGGGAATGGGTGAGTAGACGGGCAGCGGAGTTCTGAATGTATTGGAGTTTATTGGTGATTGTTGAGGGTGAACCATAAAGGAGGCTATTGCAGTAGTCCAGACGGGAAGTGATGAAGGCGTGGATGAGGGTTTCTGCAGCCACGGAGGAGAGGGATGGACGGAGACGGGCGATGTTTTTCAGGTGAAAGAGGGCTGTCTTTGTGATCTGTTTAGTGTATTTGTCGAAGGAGAGGGTTTGGTCAAAGATGATGCCAAGATTCCGGATGTGAGGGGAGGTGGATACTGGGAAACCGTCGATGTTGAGGGCAAAGTTATGGGTGGACTTGGTGAGCGTTTTTGGGCCAATGATGATTATTACAGATTTATCACAGTTAAGTTTGAGGAAGTTGATTTGAAGCCAGGATTTTATTTCAGTGATGCAGTTTGTCAGGATAGAGTGGGTGGCGGTGGAGATGGACTTGGTGGAGATGAAAAGCTGGATGTCATCGGCGAAGCAGTGGAATTGGAGACCATGACGGCGGATTAAGTGACCGAGGGGGGACAGGTAAAGGATGAAGAGGAGGGGGCCAAGAACTGAACCTTGGGGGACACCTTGGGGGAGGGGAGCAGTGGGGGATTTGCAGTTATTGATGGAGATGAACTGACGTCTGTCAGAGAGGTATGATTTAATCCAAGAGAGGGCAGTGCCGGTAATGTTAAAGGTGGTTTCAAGTCGGGTGAGGAGGATGGTGTGATCGATGGTGTCAAAGGCGGCGCTGAGGTCGAGGAGGTTGAGAATGTTGAGGTTGCCAGCGTCAGAGGAGAGGAGAAGGTCGTTGGTGATTTTGAGGAGAGCAGTTTCAGTACTGTGGTTGGAGCGGAATCCGGATTGGAATGTTTCATACAGGTTATTGGCAGAGAGGTGATGTTTGAGTTGAGTGGCTACAGCGCGTTCTAAAACCTTTGACAGAAAGGGTAGGTTGGAGATGGGTCTGGAGTTATTTAGGGTGTCAGGGTTTAGTCCAGGTTTTTTCAGAATGGGGGTAACAGCAGCAATTTTGAGGGATGGTGGGACGATGCCTGTAGACAGGGAGGAGTTTATTGTTGCAATGATAAGTGGAGAGAGAGCAGGAAGGGAGGCCTTGACAAAGCTGGAGGGGATGGGGTCAAGAGTGCAGGTGGCAGTTTTCATTCTGATGAGGAGTTCAGAGAGGTCAGTAGGGGAGACTGGGGAGAATTGAGACAGGGGATGGCAGGATAAGGGGGGGGCAGGTGGTTTGAGGGGGAGCGGGTGCGGCGGTGGTCAAGCTGTTGTAGATGTTTTCAATTTTGCGTTGGAAGAATGAAAGGAAGGAGATGCAGTTGTCTATTGTGAATGACTGGGTGGTGGTGTTCAGGGGGCTGAGGAGTTTGTTTATTGTAGAGAAGAGTGCTTTTGGGTTTCCGGAGCCAGAGTGGATAATTTGAGAGTAGTAGGCGGAGCGGGCGCGGGAGAGGGCATCTTTATAGTGTTGTATGTGGTCCTTGTAGGCCTGGGAGTGAACTGTGAGACCTGTTTTATTGCGGCGCCTTTCAAGTTGGCGAGCACGAGTTTTCATCAGGCGGAGTTCAGGGGTAAACCAGGGAGCAGAATGGGTGAAAGAAACTGTTTTGGTTTTTATAGGCACAAGTTGGTCAAGGCAGGAGGAGAGAGTGTGGTTGTAGTAGTCAGTGAGGTCAGAAGGGGTGTGGAGGTCAACGAAGGGAGAAGTGGACATTTTTTCAGAG